>NC_089858.1:26106248-26361248 GCF_036373705.1 Amia ocellicauda | reverse complement strand
TTGCGCAGACGGCGCTAGATTGATTTAGCGCATGCTCACTTTGAGAAGACAATGCGCCAAATCAATCTAGCGCCGTCTGCGCAAGTGCAAAATCAATCTGATTGTTAGTGGATGCACGATATCCAGCGGGTGCATGATTCGTAGTATGTCATAAACTCCTAATACAATGTACTTTTTTCCTGGCCTCCTTCATCCTTTTTCTTTCCTTCAAATATTTGTGTGAATTAGAATAAATGCAAATACTCTCCTCTGTTAAAAGGGGATTACTGGAGATAATTGCAGATCTGTGGAAGTGTGATTTAAAGAAAAGAAGAGGCCGAAGTATGAAAATGTACATGAGTTGCAGGAGCCCGCTGTTCAGCTGTTAAACCATCACCAGAATCTCAGAGACCTGCTTTTTGAGGTAGGGAGGCCAGAAGGCTATGGACCAATCAGAAATCCCACCAGCCAGCATCACCTATGTGCTTTTGCCACTATACAACAGGCCCCAATTGCAGCTGGTGTTTACTAATTGTTCCATCTGAGTTCTCAATTATTTTCCCAAATGTGTGGCTTTGATATGGCAATTCGGCACTTCTGTTTTTGAACAGCTCCTGATTCAAACAAATCTGTGACACCTCTATGGGACCATCGCTCTTGTACTCTCTGGAGATCAGATGTCTTGAAGACAGTTGTTAAATGGGATGTCTGGCAGAAAAAGAGCACTAATGTGGTGTAAATCAGCTTATTTTTAGAGCTGCTTATGCCCTCATTACATTTGTTAACAGATATTTTTCTGCCTCCCTGTACAATTGTAATGGCAGGCACAACCTTCACCTGGAGATTGTCTTTTAATATACATTCTTGAGTTCATGTTATACTGGGTAGACATTAATTACATTTTGCTAATGGTATAAGGATGCTGGCAACTGAAATAATTGCAAGATTGTTATGTGATAAGCATGTTATTAGGTGGCCTGAATTACTCCAGTTCAACATTATCATTATGAAATTTCTAAGCAAATGCCCAGGGTGATTTACAGTTGTTACAATATATCACATTATTGTTTTGTATACAATTTATGCAGTTTGATTGTGACTGGAGCATTCTGGGTAATGTCCCTTGCTCAAGGTTATACCAGCAGTGTCGCCTACCTGGGACTGAACCCACCCCACCCCTCCTCTCAGGAGTCCAGAGGTTTCAGATGTTTGTGTGTCCTTTGTTGGAAGTAAAAACCTGCTTCCATTTATGAACTCTGAATCTATTTAAGCCATCAGTGGATTTGCAAGGCAGCGTTAAAGCACAGTTTTACTGTTCTCTATGGATAAATACATAAAATACTTTGGTGTGTTTTGTTTAACAAGCCTGATGCTGCTTTGGGACCAACCCCAACTATCTTTAACCTGTGCTAATGTCTGTGAAGTGTTTTGCTGTTCTGAGAATCCAGCTGCATCAGCACCAGTGTGTGATTACTGTAGGAATTCATATCAAAATAGCTGTGTGGCACAGTCAGGGGTAGGGGGGTACTCTGCTGTAGATTATCACTGCAGGTTAAAGACAATCTTCATAGAGACATTTGTGTAAAGCAGGGCCAATTTGCATTAGATGACAAGCTTTTTTCATCTTGGTTCGATTTAATTTTCTGCCTTGACACCAGTGTAATGGAAAACAGGGCAATTATGATGTATCAAGTGTGTCCTGGATGATAGTCAATGGAACTAGGAATCTGTGTGCAGCCTACAGAAATGATTGTGCTTGATTTATGCTTGCAAGTACGTATCATTTCAGTTACACATGATTAATGTCATTTTAAAATGTCCTTAGGTCTTTTTATCTAATTTCCCCACCTTAGATTAAGCCATGATGTTAAATACTGTACATTTGCTTGATCTTTTTTCTCACATTTAAATCAAGATTAGAATAACAGGAAAATATCCCACTGTCAGCTTGTGACCAGCAGGCACTGCCTGTTTGAAATCTAACAAGCAAGACATTTTACAGAATACTTGCAAATCATGAGTGTATGAAGAAGTGATAAGCCAACAAAGAGATAGAAGAATTGGTCAAATTGGTTTCAGCAGCTAGCCTGTGGTGCTCTTTTCCAGTCAGGGCTCTGCAGAGACAGGCTGAGCAGCTGGGCGTCCCTGTGGGCTTGCTGTCCGTGCGGACCGTGGTGGAGAGGCTGTGGGAGCTGTCTGCGCCAGTTGAGGGATATACTGACCATGTCCTTCTGAACACAGTGAAGAGGGTACAGCATTTTGTTTCTCTTCCGGTTAATGCTCATTTGTGCCAGATAAAGAATGACCAGTTTCTGGAATCAGAGTCAGAAGTTATTTCTTGTCTGAATACAGAATGAGTAAAAAGCTGTGACCAGATAGTCACTTGTGTGTGTCACAGTTTTTATTTTTTTAAATTCTAAGCAGCAGAAAGTGGCTTCTGGCAATAAAGGAACCATAAGGTTTCATAGCTTTGTTCTTTGGCATTCATGGATAGGTCAAAGATTTGATTTGGTCTAGCCCAAAGAATGAATAGCCACTATAGGTCACTAAAAGGTATTTGAAAGGCAATTACTCCAGTCCAAAAGAAATGGAACAAAATGTAGATCTTTATTTAAGAAACCAAGGCTTAATATGTTTTGGCAAGTCACAGAAATGTCACTGTGCTGGGTGTGAAAACAGGGGTGTTTATCTACTGCTGGAGCTGTGCTGTTGTGCTTTGTTAAAATTGCAGGATCAGATGGGCGGCCTCCTGCAGTTGGTGAAGGTGCCACTTTCTCTCAGCACACTGTTGCCAGCTATTGTGAGGAGATTTGGAAAGTGGAGGTGAGAGAATCCCAGCGGAAGCGATTCATCTGGAGACAGCCTGTTCTTCATTCCACCCTCCTTGTTCCACACTCAGTCTTTTAGCAGGTACTTCCCCTGCCCCCAGTCAAATCACTAGGTTTATCTAGTGCACAGGGGAATTTGATTTATGCCTAGCAGATCCATTGAGCAAGGTTTTATTTGTATTTTTTTTTTTCATCTCATCACCCCCTTCTCCCCATACAGGTATGGCAAGCTCTCCAGCCAGTGAACCATGGACACTTATAGTGTTTATTACAAACCAGAGTTAAAACCAACAAACAGCAGGGCACAAAGTCTGCTGAGCACAGCAAAAGAATGGCTATTACAGCTAATGCTTACTTAATCACCTTTAATGCTTTGGGTGAATAATACCCCCAAACATTAAAAATACACAAATCTAAATCTAGTATAGGGTTTTAGATATAGGTATTTTTTGATAGTGTCCTAGAAAATTGCCCTCAATAATACCCTGTTAGCAGCAACAGAGATACCAAAAATCACAGCAATGGAAAAGTGTCTCAAGATAGTCAAAGATTCATGGTCTCCAATGTGCACCATATCCTCCCAGTCTGGCAGCAAGGGTCCCTCCCGTCAGGTCCCTCCTCTCCACTGGACTCCTCCCCACAGCACAGCTGACAACCAGAATGGGAGAGACCATAGCAAGGGCTCAGGACAGCAGTCGGCACCATAGCAGATAAGTTCAACCACACAATATTTAAATAAGTGTATATTCCTTCTCACTTGTTAACTGCAGGTCTCTCCTCGGGTTAGCCAGGATCTCGACTCACCAGCACTAGAAGGTAAGTGGAAATCAGCTGACTCACAGACTTAACCAAGAGTCCATTAATCTCTTTTACAGATTCTTATTCTCTAGGGAGCTAAGCATTACGGGGGAAGCAGGAAATGGATAAGCATGAACCTCTCCTTACTGTTCAACTGACCCAAATACTAGGAATACTTAACTTATGGTGACTGGAAACCCTCACAGCTCCACCAATTCCATCCTGGTCCCATAGCTTCTGTTTCCTAATCCTATGCTCCTTGCAACAGCTGTACTCTCCCAGTGTCTGCTATCGCTCACCACTCATCTAAGGTTCTGACAGTGTGGGAGTCAAATCAATCCTGAGTGAGAGCAGGTGTAATAGTATTTCTGGTAGGCAGCTGGACGCCACTAAAGTCAAGGCAGGTGTGCCTCATTAGGTGCACAAAGAGACTTGTGAGAATGTTCAACAAAACCACAGGTGACTAATTAAATTATTAGTGAATGGCAACATTAATCTAATTAAGCAATTAAAGAAAATAAGTGAATAATCAACACAATAAATAGTGCAATCAAAACCCAAACAAGAAACTAATAAAAGATAAGTGATACAATAATTAGTGCAAATATAAAGCATCCTCTGTGACACTTACAAATGTATAAATGCATTTCAAGGGGCACACACCTGTAATTTACTGAGGGAGGATCAGTGGGAGCTGTAATCAAGAAGGACAATGGGATTCACAACTCCATGGTCAGGAAATGAATAATTTTTCAGCAGCTTTTGAATCTGGGCTAGTGTTTTTGCAGGGTCTCTGAGTTAATTAGGCTACCTGGCACTACTGATTATCTCCACAGTAGGTTTTCTGGCTAATACATTCCACACTGCATTAGCGATTACATGGACATGTCTGGTGGGGGAGGCTGTCTAGTCTACTGTCTCTGCAGTGTGATTACAGAGTTTTCTGTATACAGGCCTATGAACAATCCAGCCACCGAGCTAGTGATCCGTATTCAGGACAAATTCTGCGGTGTGCTGTCACTGCGTGTCATGTCAGAGCACTGCTACCACCAATCCTTTAGCAGTGGTTTTCCTCATTGTGTTTTTGTGCTTGTTAAAGACTTCCATTCCTGACTGTACACAATTCATATTATGGTCTTATCTACACTTTTAATTTAATTTGGTGGGATTGGAAAGATAGATGTATATTTCAGTACAAGTAGATAGAGTAAAGATCGAGGGTAGATTCAGGTTGGCCTGCCCGTGTCAGTCAGATACAATAACATGCGTTTCTACAGCGTCTTCCATCGATCAGTGGATATGAACCCAGCTCTGTATAGCCCTGCAATGCCCCCCTTGGAGACTCCACTAATAAGCCATTTTCCTAACTGTCCCTGAAGTGCATGTTCTTACAGGAAAAGGTGAGAAAGAACAGGCTTGTATATTGTGCCCTTGCAACATGCAATTAGCAATTAGTCACTTTGCAGGGGTAAAGGTTAGTGTTGTAAAGCATAAGACTCGTAAGAATTCCCATGTAGGTTTTCTTGCTGATGTTCATTATCAACATATCGGTGCTCAGAGAGTCTGAATAGTGTGAAGGGCTACTTAATGTGGATGTGTCATTTAAAACCTTTTCTTTCTGTTCTACTCCAACATCTCCCATTTCAGCACCACTAAGGGGCTCCTTGTGCTTTTGTTTTTGTGGTATAGAAGCCTCCTATCCTTGAAATGGTCTGGCATCTGCACAAGGAGAACATTGTTACTTTGGAGGAGATTCTAGAGAGGTAATGGGAAAACCATGTCTTTAGTGGAGCTGATCTTTCTCTTTCTGTAACTTTGGACCCAAAGAAGGAAAGACCAGCTTTGTTCTGTTGGAAATATGTAGCTTCAGTAAAAGGTGATCTGGACACTTCCCACTGAGATGGCAACTCTCTTGGTTGGTGTTTATATTGTGATGTTCAAGAGTGACAGTTACAGTAAGCATTGCAGTTTATTCCATAGACTGTGCAAGCCACACTAAGTCAGTCATACTGGAGAGATGTTCTTTTCTCTCTCTTATTCAGGTAGGGCTGTAAGCTGTGAGTTAAACGTGTGTGCGTGTCTTCCTGGATACATTTGATGTATTTGATGTATTTGATGTGGGTCTGTATGGAGGGACTATATTTGTCAGTCTACAGAAGTTCTTCCTTCACACTCTGACACAGATCCTGACTTTCAAGCCCCAGTTGAAAAGTCAGAACATTGGCAGCCAACAGAAAATGACAAACTGCATGCTGCGTACTCTTTTATATAGATATTTTTGGGAACCCCTGTTAGCAACATAATTACATAAACTGTCTACCTGAAAGAGCTTGAATGGGTTTGTTGCAAACCACAAGACCAAAAAGTTGCACTTGTTGCACTTGGATTTTCAGTGGAACGGTCTCTGTGCTGGTTCCTACTGTAGACCTGCAAATCATTTTTGCTGAGGACTTAATTTACCCCACATCTTGTAAATACTAAGGTTTCACTTTCATTATGTAGATCTGATGTTCCATAAAAAGGTGCATCTTGTGTGATGAATTGCATGCATGACTGAACTAAAAAAAGGTCTGTGATTCGTCCCTCTTTCAGTCTCTGATGCTGTTGGCATGCGGTGGATGGGGAGTTTTGCTAAAACCTGCCCTCTGTTGATGTGTCTGTATCGGAAGGTAAGGGGGTAAAGACCAAATCCAAAGAATGGGTGGTTAAATGTTTTCAAAAAAACTTCAAGCATTCTGTTCTATCAATTAATTAATTCATACTTTATTCTTCTTCTTTGAATGGATAATCATCAATGTTTGTAACCTTCCTCTCCAACCTGGCATAAAGCAACACGGAAGAATGCCAAATTAACAAACACTTTGCCTTAATCCCTTCAGTGTGTGTCAGTGCCTTTCTTTAGTTTCTCCAATGTGCCGCAGATAGCTGCGGATTTAAACCTAGCCTTGCTGAGGTGCTGAGGCATTGTTTTGAGTGGTGGGTGGGTGAAAGATTATTTTAATCTCGCAAGGACAGCAGTTCCCTTGTTATAACATTTTGTTCATTCAGAGCCTGTGCTGCTGTACAATACAGGGCAATTGTTTGTCACTAATGGGAAATTTACATGATGTTCATCAGCTGCAATTGCTTCTACTTCTCCCTTATCGTTACATTAAAAAAAAATCAGTGTGTGTACATATGACCTGGTTGGACAGTCTGCCATGTCCACTGCAACTTGTACATCTTAAAGGTGGATAATGGTCAGGGTTTATTGCAAGGCCCTACTGAAGCAGCTCAGTCGAACTCCAGCGTGCACACCTGGTTAGACAGGGTCACACTCACACAGACTGCAGATTTGCTGCCAGGAGTTGCCCTCATGACAAGAGGGTAGGGCTGTGGTAGCTGTTAAGCAACTAGTGGTGTGTTGTGTCCCGTCACACACAACCTCTTCGGAGAGCTAGAGTGCCAGACTCCTGGATGAATTAATTGTAGGAAGAGGGCTAGAATAATGGTGAACGCTGCTAGGGTCACTGTGAGTGTATTAGGAAGTGGACAAACGAGGATATCACAGCACTAAAGAGGGACTGGTTTGTCTGTGGTATAGCAGTCGCTGAAGTGGTGAAAGAGATTAACTCCAAGGCCTGGCAAAGGGCCCTTGCTCCTCCTGTAAGTGAGATCTGTATTTTACAAGGGGTTTTGATTTGTTTGTGGCTCTCTTGACTTGCGGTCAACTTGTCCAACCATCTGCACCCAGAATTATTATTTTAAATGGTATTAGGTGTTAGGGTATGTTCTGTCATGCTGCTAATACAGAACTATTATTGGCCTTTCCTCTTTCTCTGAGTTTGTTTTTGTACACAGGGTACTAGCTGACATTCTGCTGATGAGGCTTTGTGTCCTTCAGGACTTTCCAGTCTTCCATGTTTTTAATTATTGTGCTCATTTGTAAGATAACTAACCCTACCAGGCAGAATGAAAATCGTATTAGGATTTTAATTTCCTGACTAGAAACTTAGTAATCTTATTTTGCAACTATGTTATTGAAGGCTGTAATTGATTTAAGTATTTGGAAGAATTGCCCTATGGCCTCTGTTGGGAGAGTCTGTTGGAGGGACTTCCCAATAACACTCTCCTGGGCATTGACATATATTCATATGGGAACTCTTGACTTAATTTCCCGCATGTATACAAGTTCGGCTCACTGACGTCCCCTGCAAAACTGAAAATGTGTCTTCAGTTGAATGACACACTGGTCATTGAAAACCCGGGTGCATCCTGAACAGTCTGGTGACGGCACATTGGTGGCTTGGGCCATTAGCAACAGACGGACAATACACCTGTTGCCCTGGCACATACACTGCTTACTGACACATTAAAGATTATCCCTGACTCATTATGCAAAACCAAGATGGAAATAAAGCATGGACAATATGAGCTGCAGCTCAGGTCTGCACAGGTCAAAGCCCTGCCTCTTGGAGAGGGTGGGGAGGGAAGTCCGCATTTGACCAGTTGGAGGGACTGCTGTTCAGATTTCTGCTGTTGCTGTTTCTCCTTTCTATTTATTGATGTTATTTACAATGTCTTCTATTCTCTGCACCAAGAATCCAGTATGTCTCTGTGGTATTGTTCCAAAAATAGTCTTGTATAACTGTCAGAAATAATGATACAACCACAGCCTATTAAAACCCTTAATCAAACATTATTATAGCGTACAATCAGTCCAGATGTTTTTGTGTTGTGTTGGGGGGAAGATAAGACCCCTATTTATAGATCACAATGGCACAAAGTAATCCAAACTTAATTAAGGTGGGCACCAACATTTATTTGTTTAGTTTCTTTTCAGATAGATTGTCTCTACAGGACCATAAAGGAGAATCAGCTGTGTGATCCATCCATGCTGCAGCCGTGCAAACCACTGCATCAACGGTCAACACACACTGAAATACAATCAAAAAACAAATCGCTGAATAGAAAAGCTTTTATCATACACTGTACAGCTCTGACGTGGGGAAAACTTTTCCTCGAGTGACAATAAAACTCTTTGTCTTGTTTATGCAATGTCCAAACCCCTGGGAGCTCTCTAGCTCTGAAATCAGGTCTGCCAAGGGTTGTCAACCCTGATCCCGAAGAGGTTGGACTTAATTAGTCACAATCACCATGTGTTCAAGGTATCCAGTGATTGATAATTTAGAGAGACCTGTAAAACCTGCAGGATTGTGGCTCTCCAGGAACAGTCACCCCTGATGAATGCTATACCACTGTTTTAACAGAGGTGTATTGTATGTTCATAATGTTTAATACATTTTCTTAATTAACTGTGAAATCAAATCCATAATCACACACATACCAGCTGCACTCCACAAAGATCCACACCTAAGAGGAAAAGGAATAAACTCAAAATATAAAGTTTAAAATAGGGGTGGCTAACCCTGGTCCTGGAGAGCTGCAATCCTGCATGATTTCTAGGTCTCTATTAATTACCAATCAATTGATATCTTGAACACAGGGACATTTAGCCTAATTAAGACCCATAATTGGTTCAATTAAGCAGTTAATGATCTGGATAAAACAAAAACCTGCAGACCCTGCGGCTCTCCAGGACCAGGGTTAGCCACCCCTGGTTTAAAACCTTTCAACATTTCCTCCTACATTTCTAAGAGTAACTGTAAAGATCTAGAGGTGCAAATCTACCAAGGAAACAGATTTTGTAGTGAACTTGAAATTGCAGCTGTAATTAAAATGTAAAAAAAAATATGAATCATATTAATTAATTTAAAAGCCTATTTAGGTTTATGGGAAGTGTTTTTCTAAATGTTGTAGTACATTAATGCTTTTCACAAGTGAAAATAAACAAAAAGTGGCTCATATTGTATATTATATGAACTGTTCATCCCTATGGTAAATAAAAACACTGGTGGGAGCACAAAACAAAACCAATAAATGTCAGTCTTAAAATGCTCACAAAGTAGAAACCTCACAAAGCATTTTTATTGCAGTGTAGATTTATTGAGTGTTCACAAGGTCCTTTCAGAGGTGATGACGTCGCCCATAAACTGGGTGCATTCAGGGCAGATGTCCTTCAGGCTGCAGCCGCTGGCATAGAGGTGAGGGAACTCCTCCTCCACAGAGGGCCGCGTGAGGCTGCGCAGGGACCTGAGGGACGGAGAGGGACAAGGGAGACCATTATGGGGTGTCCTCCTCATCGAAGCAGAGTCTACTAAGGCTGGGGAACTGTGGGAGGCACAATCCCAGACAACCAAATTTAAGTGTGTCAACATTGCAATAAACGCAGAACAAGATGGCACTGTGGAAAGGCAAATCTGTGCACTCTGGGGGATGTGGTCAAAACATTGTAAAATGACATGTATGCGAGGAGACTTACTGAAAGACTTCACTTTTGTGGGTGTTGCTGCTGCTGCTCTCGAAGCCCACGGTGTACACAGGGATGTGGGCCGGCTTCTTGGATGGGATCTTCATCTGCACAACACACACCATTGCACTGACACATACAGCCACTGCAGTGATGCATATGTAGGCTACTGCGTGAAACTGCATGTACTCGATTAAGCCGAGTTAAGACCAGGGGCGTGAAACATTTGACTCCATCGATTCCAATTTTTCCACTTTAACTGCATGAAAGAGCTGATTTGTGATCAGATTGTTTAATGGCAATCTGCCTCAGCTATCCATTTAAATTAGTTACCCTGTAATACTGATGAAACAAGAGATGCACACAGATACCATTCTCAGTCAGAAGCAAATGTTTTACGTTTATCTTACCTTCACACTGCAGGATCCACACACTGATCTGTGAGGGAAGAGCCACAGAGAAAGACAATAAGAGGTAAGAAAAGACCAAAATACCATGCAGTATGGGATGGTGTCATTAAGCACAACAACAACCAGGTAGCATTTTTTCATGTATATGTATACGCGCACACACACACACATATATATGTATACAGTATATGCATCATATACTGCACTTTGTATAGTTTGGTTTTGATGCCAGGCCATCTAAGATGAAGGTACTAAATGCACTGAGTGTCATAAGCAAAATGCACAGGAGAGGGCGCTACTGTGTCGCACACTTCTTCCTGTATGCAACACTGTAACATTACTGTAGTTATCTGCACAGTAATGGGTGGCATGGTGATGGGGATGCAGTTTTAAGAGCTGGTGCTGTTTAGACCTTGCTGTAGTGGTTGGTCAATGATGGGTTTACATTATAAAGGTCCACACTCAGGCCCTGCTTAATGCAACGGCTTACCGGGGCTCGGGCCCATGGGCTTGGGGAGGGGGCCCGGGCTACTATTGGTGCTATACGTGGAAATCCCCTCCCCCTGGACTGTACTTCATCAGAAGCCCCCCCGGACCGCACTTCATCAGTACCCCCCTTCGTGCCCTCCTAGTCATTTCGGTTGCCCCCCGCTGAGTTGATCTTTCTGCCGGCTGATCCTCAAGCCTCAATATGGTTTATTGCAGGCCTATCCACACTGTAATGGGATGCTCAGTGATATTGGAGCAGGCTAATGGTACTGTGATATGATCTCACACTGATTAACTGTTCACACTGGAGTCCAATGGAAATACATGTATAGGTGACTGTTTGGGTATTAGGTGAACATATTACTGTGCATTTTTTGATTTTGTATTATCTCATTATGTACTTGATTTATGTATCTGTTTTACATTATACTTAAAATGAATCCAATTTACATTCCATATGTCACCAAATAAAATAAATACATCTAAAAGGTATCACCCAAAGAGAGGCTCAATCACACCAACACTCCCACTTAGTAATTAGCAGCGTTTCTCTTAATAGAAATCACTCCTGCCAGATTGGATCACGTCCCAAAAATACATGAAAATGACAGACATGCATAAACAGATATAAGGTGAGGTGAAACTCAGTGGGCAGCGGGTCAAGCTGCTGCTCCTGCACCTTCTTTAGTTTCACACCATGACAGAGGTCCCTCATCAGCTGGAGCGAGACGGGGGCCTGTGTGGGCACAGAGAGAGAGAGAGAGACGGGGGGCTGTCATAGTGGGACACAGGCTAACCACCCCGATTGACACCCACTGGAATATCAGTACACTGCATTCCTTACACACCTGTAGACTCCAGCCCACAGCTGTACCATTGCTGTTTACCATTGTTGAGACCTGTAATTGTTTCACACCATGTAATTAGAGAATATACACATGACTTTGTAGGATCTAAACCGTCAATCATGCAGCCATACAGAGTATAGGGCATTAATAAAGTTAATTTTGAACTGGTGTACGGCCTGTCGAGTGTGAAGGCTGTCCATGAGTGTGTAAGAATATGTAAGAATATATATTAAAACCTATGGCTAAAAACAATACTACACAATAACGATACAAAACATGTTTATACATCTACTATACAATCTACAGTACTATATTAAAACAATACTGTCAAATATACAACACAATATAATATCATGTATGTATATAGAGCCTTTAGTCAGAGACCCCAAAGAGCTTCACAATATCAAAATGTAGTTGGGATTTAAAAACAGACAAGGACTCTCTGATACATGTACACTATGGACAAGCCAACTGACATAAACACCTCTCTTACCTATGATATATTCATCTCCTCCATATCAAAGGGTGCAGATACCAGGTTACCTGCACAAATTAAAAATAAAGAACACATAAGATGGTCTAATTAATGCAAGTATATTATCAGTTCAATGGAAAGGTTCAGCTAGGTTCGAGAGACTTTAATGGGAATGATACCCAGAAGACATTGGCCAGTAGCTCAGAGGGAGCCTTGTGTGTGTATTGTCTGTTCTGACTGTAATTGTGTAGTTATTCTGACAGGGGAGGCTGCAGTACATACGTCTACTTCCTTGGCACATGGGCTCCACTTGTTTCAGCTTCTTCCTGTGCCAGATTTCAGCAAGTATCCTTTCGTGAATTGTGTGTTGCTTCCAGAAGAAGCTTTCCTCCTGATCTCCTGATTTTTCTGTATTTTTAAAAATTGGCTTTTCAGTCCTAAACCAGGGGGCTAATGAAGGAAATACTTGCAGTGGGAGCAGAAGCTGTGACTGGCTGTGAGTGTGTGTGTCTCACCATGACTTTGCGCAGCTTGTAGTTGCGAGTTAGGATGTCCTGCATGAGTATCTCGTAGGGTGCGAGGCACAACTTGATGGGCAGCGGCTTGAACTGCCGCTCCTGCACTTTCTTTAGCTTTACGGCAAAGCGCAGGCCGCTCATCAGCTGGAGCGAGATGGGGGCCTGCATGGTCACAGAGAGAGAGAGAGAGAGAGAGAGATCACAATCTCTTGGAATCTAAGAGCCCATGAGCAAACGTCATCGCTGTGCTCATTTTGTGTACCCCTGGCCTAGCCCTTCATTTTAAAGAACACTGAAAGCCTTCTTACCTCCTTGGCATCCCTGCTTTTGAACAGGAAGGTCTGCAGCTCCAGTGTCTCCAAAAAGAGGGCCCTGCAGACAGCCTTGTAGTCATCCTTAGCCTGTAAGGGGTCGGCGAGGTGGGCAGCACACATCGTCATCACCCTATGAAAGGAGAGCTCTGCGTGGCGCAGCCCCTCTGCCTCCTTCTCCTGGCCGCTGTCCTTGCTATCCCCCCTCTTCATCAGCTCAATGAGACACTCCAGCTGGGGACTCAGCTCTTGCTCCTCGCTCTCGTACAGCCCCCAGTTCAGAGCCCGATAGATAGTGAAGCCCAGAGACTGCACCACCTTGGAGGAGGAGGAAACCAGGAGATAAAAGTCAACAAGAGGAGGCCTCACTGCTAATAATCACAAATGGCTCCAACATGGCCCCACTTCGGATGTAACAACATTGTGATACTGTGTTAAGGGAAGAAGATGTGTGTGCCCCCGGGGGATGTTGGAAATGGAGGGAAGTCAACTAGAGGTAGAAGAAGTACAGTGCCCTAATCGAACAGCCTGATCAGGATCCAAAACCTGGCAGCTTCAGAAACTCAACACAGCGCTCACAAAACACAGCAGTCCTCATTTTCAAGGTGAAGGTACCTGCCACGTTTCATGAGGCAGAACAGTTGTAGCCAATTACAATTAAAATGACCCCCCAGTAGCACGGTCCTCAATTCATTTATAGGTGCTGTAAAATGAGGTTAGCTGTTTTAATTGAAATAACCTTGTGTGTGTAAGTAATCAGCGCTGTAGCGCTGGGGTCAGTGTCAAACGTTAGTTTGTGTTCCAGCTATAATCAGTCCTACTGTTAAAAACACTATGGGGAAATTGCTGAGGGTATTTGATATGTGTGCTCCCAAAACATAACATTTTTCTTTTTCACAAACTCACTTGGCTATCAGAGGTAGTATTAGGAGAGAACTCTGTACTGGCATCTGTTAAAAGAAAACAGGAGATATGATAGTGAGACTATGGGAAATATGTAAAGGCCATGTCTAGTCTAGTGGATTTCTCTCTTAAAAAAATGAAATACTAATAAATCTTTGAAGTAAAAAGTATTGTGTGTCTAACACTGAATATGAAAGCCAAATATGTATTTTCTGGTGAAACTCCCAGGGTTTAATGTAAACAATGCACTGCAAAGTAGTCAGGAAGGTAATGAGCATTTCATGAACCAAATACCACAGTCCTCAACAGTCACAATACTGGAGGGAAAATAAAGGCCTAAACCTGGAGTGCTTATCTCTGTTCTGGCAAGATAATATAAAGGATTGAACACTGGCATTCAATTAGAAAGCAGTTTTAGACCAATGTTAAATAATTTATTTATTTACTGAAATGCTGGGTCATTTGCATATTTAACTGAATTATGAGCAAAGCTAAGCAACACACTGAACCAGCTAACTTTGGCTGTTATAAATAGTCATTGTCTGAAAACAGAAATACAAGCTTGTGGCACTGGCATTCGCACACAACGAGATTTAAAGCTGCCTGCATCAGATCTTAATAATGTACCCAACTGTTTACATTGGAACATTTTCCAAAGAAGGGGAGTACTATAACACGGAAAGCAATCGAAAACAGATGCTAATAAGTATGCATTTTTGATATCAAAAATAGAACCGGATGCTATTTAGTATGCATTTTTGATATCAAGAATTCAATTTCTAATATCAAAAATACAATTTCTGATATCAAAAATACAATTGTTGATATCAACAATTGGCAGTTAGTTATTGATCTCGGCAATTGTATTTTTGATATCAAGAATTGTATTTCTGATATCAGCAATTGTATTCTTGATATCAAAAATGCATACTAATTAGCATCCGATTAAGGATTAAATGTCACAACATTGTACCATGAATTGCTGATATCAGCAATTATGGATTAAATGTCACAACGGCTTGCCATAGTTTTATGGCATAAAAGGCATACACTGTATATGCAAATAACAAAACCTACCTCAATTCTGACTTGTGTGCCGACACCTGGACTTCTGTGTGTTCATAATAAATATTTTCATAAAGATTATTATTTCTACATGTTTACCTTTCCCAGTACTTGTTGCAGTGTAGGAATAGTGGGTTAAGCAAAGCTCAGCTCTCTCTCACTCTACATATATATATATATATATATAATTTATGTACTGTATATACATATATATGTACATACACTCACCTAAAGGATTATTAGGAACACCATACTAATACTGTGTTTGACCCCCTTTCGCCTTCAGAACTGCCTTAATTCTACGTGGCATTGATTCAACAAGGTGCTGAAAGCATTCTTTAGAAATGTTGGCCCATATTGATAGGATAGCATCTTGCAGTTGATGGAGATTTGTGGGATGCACATCCAGGGCACGAAGCTCCCGTTCCACCACATCCCAAAGATGCTCTATTGGGTTGAGATCTGGTGATTGTGGGGGCCAGTTTAGTACAGTGAACTCATTGTCATGTTCAAGAAACCAATTTGAAATGATTCGACCTTTGTGACATGGTGCATTATCCTGCTGGAAGTAGCCATCAGAGGATGGGTACATGGTGGTCATAAAGGGATGGACATGGTCAGAAACAATGCTCAGGTAGGCTGTGGCATTTAAACGATGCCCAATTGGCACTAAGGGGCCTAAAGTGTGCCAAGAAAACATCCCCCACACCATTACACCACCACCACCAGCCTGCACAGTGGTAACAAGGCATGATGGATCCATGTTCTCATTCTGTTTACGCCAAATTCTGACTCTACCATCTGAATGTCTCAACAGAAATCGAGACTCATCAGACCAGGCAACATTTTTCCAGTCTTCAACTGTCCAATTCTGGTGAGCTTGTGCAAATTGTAGCCTCTTTTTCCTATTTGTAGTGGAGATGAGTGGTACCCGGTGGGGTCTTCCGCTGTTGTAGCCCATCCGCCTCAAGGTTGTACGTGTTGTGGCTTCACAAATGCTTTGCTGCATACCTCGGTTGTAACGAGTGGTTATCCCAGTGGAAAATCCCAGTAACTGAGCAGATTGTGAAATACTCAGACCGGCCCGTCTGGCACCAACAACCATGCCACGCTCAAAATTGCTTAAATCACCTTTGTTTCCCATTCAGACATTCAGTTTGGAGTTCAGGAGATTGTCTTGACCAGGACCACACCCCTAAATGCATTGAAGCAACTGCCATGTGATTGGTTGGTTAGATAATTGCATTAATGAGAAATTGAACAGGTGTTCCTAATAATCCTTTAGGTGAGTGTATGTATGTATGTATATTATATATATATATATATATATATATATATATACAGTGAGGGAAAAAAGTATTTGATCCCCTGCTGATTTTGTACGTTTGCCCACTGACAAAGAAATGATCAGTCTATAATTTTAATGGTAGGTGTATTTTAACAGTGAGAGACAGAATAACAACAACAAAATCCTGAAAAACACATTTCAAAAAAGTTGTAAATTGATTTGCATGTTAATGAGGGAAATAAGTATTTGATCCCCTATCAATCAGCAAGATTTCTGACTCCCAGGTGTCTTTTATACAGGTAACGAGCTGAGATTAGGAGCACTCTCTTTTCCCTCACTGTATATATGAAAGTAACTTGAAAGCATCCATGCACTATAGCATCTTCATTCCCATGAGGTGCTGGCCAAAATAATGCAAAATAAAGAAAAAATAATTTTGTTGCTGCACTCTCACTTATTTTTTAGACCAGACTTTTGTATAATAAAAAATAGTTTTATTGAATCAAATCAGAACACGTTTCGACACTACTATGTCTTTATGTAGCCTTTACAATTACCTAACAGGTGTCTTTTACATAACAATTAAGGAGTCAATTAAGAAAACAAACCCAGCCTCTCCCAATAATTACATTCTATCAGATGATCAAGCTATTTTAGTTACAGACAAGTGCAAATCACAATTGGCTAACTCAATTATCACATATACAATGGCCCTATAACAATATATTAAACATTCTTATAAACCATTCTTATAAAAACTCTTACCCAGTCATGTCAATAAATTAGGTCAAATACCAATATCCATTGTAATTAAGGCACAGACAACATAATTTTAATATATTGATCCTAATATTGGAAAGATGATGAAAAAACATTAAAATCAATTATATCCCAACAATAATGACAATGTATTTTCAAACATAATCACTCACTAGATTCCACATGAAAATCAAAAATCAATCTTTATCAATCACATTCCAAAGCCAATTAATACATGGTTCACAAAAACTAACTAAGATCCAGAGTTTCATTTAACCCATATGGTTCCATTGTTTTTAAAGTGAAAATCCAAAATGCTTCTCTGTTTAGCAAATGTTTAATGCTATTCCCTCCCCTTAATGGAACTGCTATTTTTTCAATTGCCACAAATTTCAAACTAGAGGCTAATCCATGATTCATTTTTGTATAATGTCTGGCTATGGCATAATCCATGTTTTTATTGCAAATAGCAGCTTTATGTTTTGATATACATATTTTTAAATTTCTTTTGGTTTGTCGTATATATGCTAGCCCACAAGGACATTTAAGAATATAAATTACATGAGTAGAATTACAATTAATAAAATTCTGAATTGAGTATTTATGTCCTGAGCGTGGACGTGTAAAATATTTAGTAGTGTATGTATTTGAACAATAAGTGCATCTGCCACAAGGATAATTCCTTTTCAGTTAATCTTTTAACCAGTTCCCACTGGGCATAGGTGGCCTGTATAACGAGGAGACAACTCAATCTTTAACATTACTGCAACGCTTCACATAAAATCTAGGAGTAGAGGTAGCAAAGGATTTTAGTTGATAATCACATCCCAGCATTTTCCAGTGTGTTAAAATGATATGTTTAATGGTATTAGACAAATAATTATCCAGGTGAGGCACTGCTGTTGTACCCTTGAGCAAGGTACTTCACTTAGATTGCTCCAGTAAAATGCCCAGCTGTATAAATGTGTAAAAATGTAAGTCGCCCTGGATAAGAGCATCAGCTAAATGACAAATAATGTAAATTATGTTCAGAAACAAAAGTAATACCTTGTTCCCTTGAAACTCTAGTTTTTGACGCTTCCAAAAGTGTTTCTCGTTTTAAAAACTTCACTCTATTAAAAGCTGTTTTTATTGTATCACTTTTGTATCACTTTTATGAAACCGATTCTGTAGATCTTTAGCTTTACATTCATGATCAGACTCATTTCTACACATTCTTTTAAGGCATATGAATTGGCCATAGGGTATATTTTTGATCATATGTTTTGGATGATCACTTCCAGCATGTAAAATTATATTTTGGTCAGTGGGTTTCCACAAAATGTACGTATTAAATGTACCATCAGAGTTAAAAGAGATATTCAGATCTAAAAAATGCAACTCAGTTTGACTATACTCCATAGTGAATGTGGGATAAGTATTGTTAATATAATTGCTAAACAGTATCAAATCATATACAGAACCAGTCCACAGTAAGATAATATCATCTTTTCCAACATAAACATTTAAACATAGAAGTAGATTGAAGGCTTTATCATTAATATATAGTTTTCCCCAATAACCCAAATATACATTTGCAATATTTGGGTCAAATGATGAATCCATGGCTGTACCCTGAGTTTGTAAATAATACTTATTATTAAACAAGAAATAGAAGAAAGAAACCAGAAACAAAACAAATTCCGTTATTTTTAATAGAAAGTTCATAGGAATTTCATCTTTTTGGGGTTCAAAATAATATGATAATGCCTCCAAACCACACTCATGTGGAATTTTAGTGTACAAACTTTCGACATCAAAAGAAACAAGGAAAGATTGTGGAAGAGCTACACAATTGGAAAGCAATTTAATTATGTCTCAAGTATCAGACAGGTGGGAAGATAAGTCTTTGACGAGTTCTTTAATAAAATGATCCACAAATTGACTTAATGACTCAGAGGTTTTATACAAGGTTTTATAAATTATTAACAGCTGATCTGATTGTACATTTAAAACAAGAAATGGACACTATCCTTCAAAATGCATTGGAAATCAACTTAAATAATAAAAATCAATGAGTTTATGAAAGTAGAATTTCCTATAACACCAGTGTTTTACAAAAATACATAAGAACCCTACAAAACTGCCTAGTAGGCCCATAGTATTGGGTAATGGGTCCATCTCTGAGCCATTAAGTCAATTTGTGGATCAAAAACTATATATATAGTTAGGTCCATAAATATTTGGACATTGAAACAATTGTCATCATGTTGGCTCCTCAATGGATTTGAAAGGAAACAATCATGACATCCTTGAAGTGTAGACTTTCATCTTTAATTTGAGGGTAGTTACATCAAAATTGGGTGAACGGTGTAGGAATTACATCCAATTATATATGTGGTCCCCCCAATTTTAGGGTCTCAAAAGTAAATGTACAAACTAACAATCATGAATTAAATTGTGAGTTTCAATACTTGGTTGAAAATCCTTTGCAGTCAATGACTGCCTGAAGTCTGGAGCCCATGAACATCACCAGATGCTGGGTTTCTTCCCTGGTGATGCTCTGCCAGGCCTGCACTGCAGCTGCCTTTAGTTCCTGCTTGTTCTTTGTGCATTTTGCCTTCAGTTTTGCCTTGGAAATCAATCCAATCCAATCAGAGAGATAACAAAAGCATTAGGTGTGGCCAAATCAACTATTTGGTACATTCTTAAAAAGAGAGAATGCACTGGTGAGCTCAGGAACACCAAAAGGCCCGGAGGACCACGGAAAACAACTGTGGTGGATGACATAATAATTTTTTCCCTGGTGAAGAAAAACCCCTTCACAACAGTTGGCCAGATCAAGAACATCCTCCAGGAGGTAGGCGTATCTGTGTCAAAGTCAACAATCAAGAGAAGACTTCACCAGAGTAAATACAGAGGGTTTACCACCAGATGTAGACAGGAAACAGGAAGATCAGATTAGAGTTTGCCAAAAAACATCTGAAGAACCCTGTACAGTTCTGGAACAACATCCTATGGACAGATGAGACAAAGAGCAACTTGTACCAGAATGATGGGAAGAGAAGAGTATGGAGAAGGGAACGAACTGCTCATGATCCGAAGCAGACCACCTCATCTGTGAAGCATGTTATGGGCATATATGGCTGCCAAGGGAACTGGTTCACTTGTATTTATTGATGATGTGACTGCTGACAAAAGCAGCAGGATGAATTCTGAAGTGTTTAGTATATGTGGTATGGTATATGAGAATGTAATACAAGCTATATCATTTAGTAATTGAGTTGTTGTGCTTAATAATTGATACTTCATCAATTACGATTTTTTTTTATTCCTATTGTTGGTTTTAAGTTGTTAGAAGACATATTACATCAGTTTTACGGTATACTTACCTGTTTGCAAAAGTGATAGGAAACCTGGAATTGGCTGGTTTGGGACCTAAACTGTTGGCCTGTCCCCTGCAAGGAGTCTCTTGAGCACTTAAAAGTTGTTCACAAAAAGGAATTCAAAGCAAGAATGGAAATCACCATGCTATATACATAATGAATCTGGTAAAATAATAATAATAATTTCACAATCATAACAATGTGATATTTAGAGATACACAGTTCTGAATAACAATGATGTCATCATTCACATCCATCCACTTTGGCATGATACACCAAGCACACTGAAAATGTTGTGTGTAGTATGGCGTCTTTTAACTCTAGACTAGAGGGATAATTGTGTGTTGGATTGAATGTAAGGGGAAATGCACAAAATATTATGCACATATAAGTCATGTTTAACAGCTTTGCTCAGTCTAAGACAATTGAAGAATATCCATAATTACTCAAAGTAAAAAGTTATGTCTACCTTGGACAACAAATCAGTGCAAAAAGAGATATTATGGAAGAAATCAAAAGAAGAAATTTGGAAGAAACAGCACACTGCTGAAAGGAAATCTACCCACCTGCCTGAAGAGAAAAGTATTTGATCAATGCATACTACCAGTGTGAAACCTAGTTACTTAATGCAAAAATGATACAGAAACTGTGGATGACACAGTGAAGTATGGAAGGAATGGAAATGAAAAATAAATGAATGGATCTGAGAAGAAAACAAAGCATATGATATCACTGAAAAAGTTTAAATGTTAAAATGACGATGGGCCGGACACATTGCAAGTGGAACAGATCAAAGATGGACAATGGAAACTACTGAATGGATCCCAAGAGATTAAAAAAGACCTAGAAGATGTCCATATAAAAGAAGTGAAGATGAAATGATAAAATTTGCAGCTGTGACCCCCCCCCCCAAAAAAAAAAGAAAATGGGTCAACTAGATTTGCAACTAATTCTACTAAGAAAATAATAAAATGCTCATGTATGTATTGATAAACTGAAAGGGTTGGTTTAAAGTAGAATTTCTACATCAACTTACAACTGTCATAAGATAATTCAAAATAGATATGTAAACAGTCTAGAAACTGTATTATAAGACTTTGATTGTCATATAAAACGACACAGAGAACGTATCTCCTGGTATTTATTCAAAATGTTTAATGAATAGGTGTACTACTATCCTGGCTTCTAATATTCGTCTCAGGAGGGATTTACTTACTGTTAGAAATCTAGTAATGCTGTCTAATGGTATAATTTTGTCTAATTGTATGTTGCATCATGTAAACTTTCCTACATAACATATCAGCAGCTGTCCACAGCGTGACGTCGCTGTTCCGCGCACACTGCGCACAGCGCTGGGAGAGGGCAGCCAATCAGCAGCAGCTGAAATCAGTCCCTCAGCCAATCAGAGCAGGAAGCGGGAAGGACAGAAAGCTACGCGGAAGTTGTCTGCTTTAGGATCAACATGAAAACAAACCCATGATTTTACTGCGGGCAAGTATAAGAAATAACCAAAACTCCTTCTCTCATGAATGAAGGTGTATTAAAACTACACATTATATTATATCAGGGTAAACTCTAACTGGTGTTCAACTGAACGTGAATATACATCTGCTATTTGTGTTCGTTCCTTTGGAAACGAGTAGTTTTTAAACTTTTAAACTTGCATATCCCATTTATTTGGATCAAATGTTATGTTTTTGCACTCGTCTGATGTGATGTATGCAGCTGTTATTTGTTTATTCATTTATGTATTGATATATTTAACTGTCACAAAATACAAAATACTTACCACAATGTACCCCCCCAAAATAAAACTGGTTGTAATCCTTGTACTGTCTACGCAGCACGCAATCATCCGGAAAATTATAGTTCTTCTAGTAAACACGGGACACTGACATTGCAAGGCGATTTTTAACTTGAGACTTGGTATTTGGACCAGGTGATTACAGATGTGTGACCATGTCAGCTGAAGCCACTGCGTCCGGAGCGCCGTCACTCTCGTCGCACAAGCCGAGGCCAACGCTGTCCGCTATACTGGGTGAGTGTCTGCAGCCGCATACTGCGTCATCAGGTACATTACTATTTTTATTTTGTAATGATTTGGCAGACGACAATAATCATATAAACATACTTTGAGGCAAAAAGTTCTCTACTGTAAGTGTGCAATTTTCCACCATTGTAGGTTTTGTGACTGCAAGCTGACTGGACAGAGAGTAACCAGTCGAAGGTGTCTAGACCAGCAGTTGGCTAATATACTTTACACTGCAGCTATGGCACCCCAAAGGAATCAGTCTTCTATGCAATGAATGTGTATCGGTCTGTTTGAAAAATAAGATAACATGCAAAACAGCAATTAATCTGACAGCACTGCAGAAACTCATGCCGAACATAGCAAGCAGGTATCAAGAAGAAGTAGGTCATTATCTTTCTGTGGCCTCCTTCAACCTTTTTCTTTCCTTCAGATATTTGTGTGAATTACAATAAACACAAATACTCTCCTCTATTAAGTGGGGATTACTGGAGATAATTGCAGATCTCTGGAAGTGTGATTAACAAAAAAATAATACTGTTTAGCAATCTAACCCCTTTACCGATCTGATTTCTGTGCTTCTCCTAGCGGCTCGTGTGGGAAAGAAGAGGCCGAGGTATGAAAATGTACAAGAGCTGCAGGAGGCCACTGTCCAGCTGTTAAACCATCACCAGAATCTCAGAGACCTGCTTGTTGAGGTAAGGAGGCCAGGAAGCTACGGACCAATCAGAAAACCCACCAGCCAGCTTCACCTATGTGCGTTTGCCACTATACCACAGGCCTCAATTGCAGCTGGTGCTTCCTAATTTTTCCTTTTGAGTTCTCAATTGTGAAAATAATTGTGTGGCTTTGATATGGCAATTTGGCACTTCTATTTTTGAACCGCTGCTGATTTCGATAAATCTGTGACACCTCTATGGGACCGTCGCTCTTGTACTCTCTGGAGATCAGATGTCTTGAAGACAGTTATTAACTGGGATATCTGGCAGAAAAAGAGCACTAATGTGGTGTAAATCAGCTTATTTTCAGAGCTGCTTATTCCCTCATTACATTTGTTAACAGGTATTTTCCCACCTCCCAGTACAATTTTAATGGCAGGCACAACCTTCATTTTCTTTTAATATACATTCTTGAGTTCATGTTATACTGGGTAGACATTCATGTTGCTAATGGTAACGTGATAAGCATGCTACTAGGTGGCCTGAATGACTCCAGTTCAACATTATCATTATTCTATTTCTAAGCAGATGCCAAGGGTGGCTTACAATTGTTACAATATATCACATTATTGTTTTGTATACAATTACCCATTTATACCACTTGGTTGTGACTGGAGCATTCTGGGTAATGTACTTTGTCAAGGGTACACAAGCAGTGTACCCCACCTGGGACTGAACCCACCCCACCCCTCCGCTCAGGAGTCCAGAGGTTTAAGTTTAACCTATTGCAGAAAATAAAATCCTGCCCTCATTTATTAACCCTGAATCCAATTACAGTGAGGGAAAAAAGTATTTGATCCCCTGCTGATTTTGTACGTTTGCCCACTGACAAAGAAATGACCAGTCTATAATTTTAATGGTAGGTGTATTTTAACAGTGAGAGACAGAATAACAACAAAAAAATGCAGAAAAAACGCATTTCAAAAAAGTTATAAATTGATTTGCATGTTAATGAGGGAAATAAGTATTTGATCCCCTATCAATCAGCAAGATTTCTGGCTCCCAGGTGTCTTTTATACAGGTAACGAGCTGAGATTACTTATTTCACTCATTAACATGCAAATCAATTTATAACTTTTTTGAAATGCGTTTTTCTGCATTTTTTTGTTGTTATTCTGTCTCTCACTGTTAAAATACACCTACCATTACAATTATAGACTGGTCATTTCTTTGTCAGTGGGCAAACGTACAAAATCAGCAGGGGATCAAATACTTTTTTCCCTCACTGTAAGCCATCAGTGGATTTGCAAGGTAGCATTAAAGCACAGTTTTACTGTTTTCTATTTATAAATAAATAAACAACTTATGTGCGTTTTGTTTAACAAGCCTGTTAATGACTGAAGCTGCTTTGGGACCAACCCCAACTATCTTTAACCTGTCCTGATATCTTTTAAGTGTTTTGCTGTTCTGAGAATCCAGCTGCATCAGCACCAGTGTGTGATTTTTTAGGAATTCATATCAAAATAGTTGTGTGGTGCAGTTGGGGGGGTAGGGAGGGGTTCTCTGTTGTAAAGTACTCTGCTGTAGTTTATCACTGCAGCGTAAAGACAATCTTCATAGAGACATTTGTGTAAAGCAGGGCAGATTTGCATTACATGACAAGCTTTTTTCATCTTGGTTTGATTTCATTTTCTGCCTTGACACCGGTGTAATGGAAAACAGGGCAATGATGATGTATCAAGTGTGTCCTGGATGATAGTCAAAGGAACTAGGAATCTGTGTGCAGCCTACAGAAATATTGCTGAAAAATGATTGTGCTTGATTAATGCTCATCAGTACATATCATTTCAGTTACACATGAATAATGTAATTTTAAATTTAAGTCTTTTTTATCTAATTTACTCACCTTATATTAAGCCATTATGTTAAATACTATACATTATTTACTTTTTTTTTTCTCTACAGCAAAATCCCATACACTTTGATCCTGATCTAGTCGTAAAATATTAAAGCTGAAAAAACTAGCAAGAGACAATATAGGTCCGAAGCCATTAGAATATTGTTTCCACTCAAATGTAAGATCAACTGTATTTCGATTCAACTTAGAAAAGGGAAGTCTAGCTTCCTCTGAAGTAAAAAGCTTGGTAAATTGCCCTATTAGTGTGTTTTTACTCAGGGGTTTCCTTATGTGTTTGCATTGCCTTATCGCAGATTAGCCCTAAGCCTTCTAAGGTGATGTGCTCTGAAGAGGAGGGGAAGAACAGAGCACCGGAGAATCATGTTCATGCAAGAATGGGAAATCCTATCTTAGGTAAGGATGTACACCAGACAGGCACGTCACTCTGAATAACATCACATTGCACTCTTGTAATCCATGGAAGAAGGTCTTAATTAGTTACCTGACGGATTGTAAAAAATCTAAACTTTCCTTGAAGTGTGCTCCACCAATGAGTGAGTTAAAAGTGATGCTGAATTGTAGGCTTTATCACATTTAAGTCAAGATTAGAATAACAGGAAAATAATCCACTGTCAGCTTGTGACCACCTGGCACTGCATGTTTGACATCTAATAAGCAAGACATTTTATTATCATGAGTGTATGAAGTGATAAGCTGACAGAGAAGCCCCTAAATGGTGGAACGAAATCAGGACGGCAGAGTCCTTGACCACCTTCTGGCAATTACTCAAGACACATCTGTTCAGACTGTACCTGCAACTTAGTTGTTTATTCCCCTATGTGGCTCAGCTCTCCTGTAAAATTGCACTTATGTAACATTGTCATCATACTTCTTGCTTTTACACTGCTAGTGCTAGTGTTGTTTATTGTGATTTCCCCTATGCTCCCTTAACTATGACTTCACACTTCATCTGCACTTATTAGCTATTACAATCTAGGATGTAGTTATGTATTTACTGTATATTTTTCCTATACACTTGTGTAATTTTGAAATTGTAATTGTATTATGTTTTGAACTGTATTGTATTATTGCAATTTTGTAATGCTCTTATATTTTGTAAGTCGCCCTTCATAAGAAATAATAATAATAATAATAATAATTGGTCAAATTGGTTTCAGCAGCTAGCCTGTGGTGCTCTTTTCCAGTCAGGGCTCTGCAGAGGCAGGCTAAGCAGCTGGGCGTCCCTGTGGGCTTGCTGTCCGTGCGGACCGTGGTGGAGAGGCTGTGGGAGCTGTCTGCGCCAGTTGAGGGATATACTGACCATGTCCTTCTGAACACAGCAAAAAAAGTATAGCGTTCTGTTTCTCTTGCTGTTAACACGTTTATGCTGGATAAAGAATGACCGGTTTCTGGAACCAGAGCCAGAAATTATTTCTTGTCTGAATACAGAATGAGTTAAAGGCCGATACCAGATCAAAACTGTGACACATACAAGTGACAAACTTGTGGCTTTTGGCAATAATGGAACCATGAAGGCTTCACAGCTTTGTACTTTGGCAGTTTTGGTTAGGTCAAAGATTTGATTTGGTCTAGCCCAAAGAATGAACAGTCATCTCTACAGCTGGATTACAAGGTTTTACAAGGGATTTGAAAGGTAATAAATCCAGTCCATAATAAATAGAACACAATGTAGATCTTTATTTTTAAGAAACCAAGGCTTAATATGTTTTGGCAAGTCACAAAAATCACAGGTTTGTGAGGAATGAGGACTTACTGTGCTGGGTGTGAAAACAGGGGTGTTTATCCACTGCTTGAGCTGTGCTGTTAAAATTGCAGGATCAGATGGACGGACTCCTGCAGTCTGCGAAGGAGCTGCTTTCTCTCGGTGCAATCAGTCGCCAGCTATTGTGTCAGGAGATTTGGAAAGCGGAGGTGAGAGAAAATCCCAGCGCAAATGATTCAGCTGGAGATGGCCTGTTCTTCATTCCACCCTCCTCATTCTGAGCCCTGTCTTTCAGCTGTCACTTTTTTCCCCGCAATCAAATCGCTAGGTTTATCTAGTGTGCCAAGGAATTTTATTTATGCCAAACAGATCCATCGAGCAATGTTTTTTTTGCTAATTATGTTAAATGGCTCATGTTTTCTCACATAATTGCAAATATTTCAAGGGGCACACCTGTAATTTACTGAGGGAGGATCAGTGGGAGCTGTAATCAAGAAGGACAATGGGATTCAAAACTCCATGGTCAGGAAATGAATAATTTTTCAGCAGCTTTTGAATCTGGGCTAGTGTTTTTGCAGGGTCTCTGAGTTAATTAGGCTACCTGGCACTACTGATTATCTCCACAGTAGGTTTTCTGGCTAATACATTCCACACTGCATTAGCGATTACATGGACATGTCTGGTGGGGAAAGCTGTCTAGTCTACTGTCTCTGCAGTGTGATTACAGAGTTTTCTGTATACAGGCCCATGAACAATCCAGCCACCGAGCTAGTGATCCGTATTCAGGACAAATTCTGCGGTGTGCTGTCACTGCGTGTCATGTCAGAGCACTGCTACCACCAATCCTTTAGCAGTGGTTTTCCTCAGTGTGTTTTGTGCTTGTTAAAGACTTCCATTCCTGACTGTACACAATTCATATTATGGTCTTATCTACACTTTTAATTGAATTCAGTGGAATTGGAAAGATAGATGTATATATCAGTACAAGTAGATAGAGTAAAGATCGAGGGTAGATTCAGGTTGGCCTGCTCGTGTCAGTCAGATACAATAACTTGCGTTTTTACAGCGTCTTCCATCGATCAGTGGATATGAACCCAGCTCTGTATAGCCCTGCAATGCCCCCTTTGGAGACTCCACTAATAAGCCATTTTCCTAACTGTCCCTGAAGTGCATCTTCTTACAGGCAATGGTGAGAAAGAGCAGGCTTGTATATCGTGTCCTTGCAACATGTAAGCAATTAGTCGCTTTGCAGGGGTAAAAGTTAGTGTTGTAAAGCATAATACTGTAATAATATTTCCCTTGTAGTTTTTTTTTGCTGATGTTCATTAAGAACATATCAGTGCTCAGAGAGTCTGAATAGTGTGAAGGGCTACTTAATGTGGATGTGTCATTTAAAACCTTTTCTTTCTGTTCTACTCCAACGTCTCCCGTTTCAGCACCACTAAGGGGCTCCTTGTGCTTTTGTTTTTGTGGTATAGAAGCCTCCTATCCTTGAAATGGTCTGGCGTCTGCACAAGGAGAACATTGTTACTTTGGAGGAGATTCTAGAGAGGTAATGGGAAAACCATGTCTTTAGCGGAGCTGATCTCTTTCTCTTTCTGTAACTTTGGACCCAAAGAAGGAAAAACAAGTTTGTTTGGAAAGACCAGCTCTGTTCTGTTGGAAATGTGTAGCTTCATTAAAGAGTGATCTGGACATTTCCAACTGAGATGGCAACTCTCTTGGTTGTGGTTTGTGATTCAGACACATTGTTTGTTAAGGATAAATAAATAAATAAATGATTAAGTTATGCTTTAATAAATGGTCTCCCTCAGTGTCCAAGAGATAAAGGACATGGTCTGACAGACAGTCGTGGTTGGCTGCAGTTATTGAGCTGGGCTGTGGTAGCATTAGTGCAGATTGACTCGCTCAGCAGTGCTGACGGCGCTCGTGTTGTATCCCAGCAGTCCGAGCAGCTCTGTGGCAGTGGAGTGGCTGTGTGCTGACCTGCGTGTTCTCTGCGGTCAGCCAGGGGAGATTGAGGTCAGCCAGCAGATACGGTCTGGTAAGTGGAGGCACACTGTTTTTTTAAAGCAATTATGCATATCCAATTTTTCCCCCACCCTAATTTGAATGCCATGGCCACTGTGTCTCCCACCATTCCTTCCCATTCAGATTTTTCAAGGGTCCTCTGGGTGCCTATTTCTACCCATATTCCCCTGTTTAGTACATTGATTCCAGGCCTGTTTTGTATGAGGCTTATAAATGAGAATAAACATCAGAGCTACAGTTTTCCAGTATAGAATGGGCACTTCCAATCTCTGAATCTGTGACTTTGACTTAATCGGCATTGTGCTTGTAAAATAAATATATCTGTGGTTTTGGGAACATACACAAATGTTTTCTTCCCTATCTCCACCACAGATGTATTGTCAGTGTTGGTAAGAAAGGCCTTTCAAGAATCGCAGGATCTTCTGACGTCTCGCAGCAAAAGGACTCCTCAGGTAAAATTAAACTCAGCTAATAAACCAATTCCTGTTCCTATTCCTGAATAAGATAAGATACATTTGATTGCATGGTTGGCATTAACACACAAACGAATTCTAGATGGCAAATAAAGGTAGGAAAGCCTAACTCCTTACATAGTGCCTCAACTATTCTGAAATATGTATTTAGTCATAGTCACAGATTAATTAAATTTACCATGAACTTGCAGCCACCACCTTGCTGTCAGGCAGTGTTAGAGCTATGTCAAATAGCCTTGTACATCCCTTCTTTAAGGCATTTTTATTGCAATAATGTTCATGGTGAACTGCTGTTGTCACTGCTTTGTATCAGTAAATTATTGTGTTTTTGTAAACAGGTGTGTTTTGCTGTCCTGGATGAAATGCTTTCATGTGAGTATCTCTTGACTGGTATGCAGTAAACTGGGAAATGGGAAATGCCATTCTTGCAACTAAATGGAATTTAACTTCTAATCTTTGCTTCATAGTGATCCTTCATACTGTATCAAACAGCGGAGAAGAAAATTGTTCTCAAATGGAGGCAGCAAAGTTATGGTAAAATATATAATACTAATGAAATCTCACCTATTTCAATGATGTTAGCGGCATTTGGGTTAACTTATAGCCATTTGTTATTTCAATAAAAAAGAAAAGTAACAATTTATTTTCTTTCATGGCAGACAATTGACAATGAAACCGTAAAGAAAAAACAAGAAGAGTGAATTTCCAAAGTACCAGAAATGTACCATAAATCATCTTAGACTGGGAGCATCCACTCCATCAACATCTCGCCCCTCTGCTATTAGGCTTGTCTTGTGTGAATTACTTGGACTCTTGACAGATGCCTTTTAAACTGAGCGATGAATGGTTGTCAGGCTATCATTTATACCCAGAAGTTGTTTTTGTAGTTATCATTCCCCACAATGTATGATCCGTGATGATGGGGGGTGGGGGGGTCTTGCTAAATTGAAACAGATTCCCCAGTGATTTGTGAAAATGTCAAGCAGGCAAGCAAGGTTGAGCTCTGTCTTTCTGGCATTGTTATTGATTAGATTAAGATGATTAGTCTCGCCTGAAGGTTTGACTGACCAGCAGACATTTGTAAGAAGCAATGTCCTTCATTTTATTCTTTCAGTCCACCCTTCTTGAGCATGCATTATGTGACGTTCAAGAGTGACAGTTACAGTAAGCATTGCAGTTTATTCCCTTCACTGCACAAGACACACTGAGTCAGTCATACTGGAGAAATGTTCATTTCTCTGTGGCCTTTGTCTCTAATTGTTCAGTCAGGGCTGTAAGCTTTTATGTGAGTTAAACACATGATGTTATGTGATGTTACGTTGGAGTTGTGTGTGTGTGCTTTCTTGTTCCAGGATAAATGTATTTGATGTGGGTCTGTATGGAGGGACTTTATTTGTCATCAGTCTGCAGAAGTTCTTCCTTCACACTCTGACACAGATCCTGACTTTCAAGCCCCAGTTGAAAGGTCAGAAGATTGACAGCCAACAGAAAATGACAAACTGCATGCTGCGTATTCTTTGAACCAAGATATTTTTTGGAACCCCTTTTAATTGCAAAATCCATCTACCTGAAAAAGCTTGAATCGGTTCTCTGCAAACCACGAGACCAAAAGCCTCTTTGGATTAGAGATTTTTCATGCTGGGGGCTTGGTTTATTTACCCCACAAAACTTTCTTGTATGTTGTAAATAATACGTTTTCACTTTCATGATCTAATGTAGATTTTCCATAAAAAGGTGTGTGTTCTGAGATTAATGATATGAGCATGACTGAACTAAAGAAGCGCTCTGATTCGTCCCTCTTTCAGTCTCTGATGCTGTTGGCATGCAGTGGAAGTGGAGTTTTGCTAAAACCTGCCCTCTGCTGACGTCTCTGTATCGGAAGGTAAGGGGGTGAAGACCATTCAATTCATTCATTCATACTTTATTATTCTTCTTTGAATGGATAATCATCATCAACAACATTTGTAACAGTCCTCTCTGGCCTGGCATAAAGCAACACAGAAGAATGTGTAACAAACACTTTGCCTTAATCCCTTCAGTGTGCGGCAGTGCCTTTCTTTAGTCTCTCCAATGTGCCGCAGATAGCTGCGGATTTAAACCTAGCCTTGCTGAGGTGCTGAGGCATTGTTTTGAGTGGTGAGGGGGTGAAAGATTCTTTTCATCTCACAAGGACAGCAGTTCCCTTGTTATAGCATTTTGTTCATTCAGGGCCTGTGCTGCTGTACAATACAGGGCAATTGTTTGTCACTAATGTGAAATTTACATGATGTTCATCAGCTGCAATTCTTTCTACTTGTCCTTTATCATTGTTACTTTAAAAGAAAAACATAAATCAGAGTCAAATGTATGTGTATATGATATGTTAGTTACATGCTAAGTTACATATTTGTAGGGAAAGGGGGCTGAATAGTGTTGTCTTAGTGTCGCTCGGACAGTGCTGGCACTAGTCACATTGCGGGACAGTTTATTTGTTCATAAATTCATTCATAAATACACGCAAGTGCACATTGACGTACTTTGTGTATTCTGCTTTCGCTCATCAATATGGATGTCTTTCAGTTTTCAATTATTATCATTGTAATAGTTGATTATTGAAGGGGAAATCTCAGACTTTCAAGTACTGCTCCAGACTATGGTTTGTTTGTGGCTTAGTGAGGGGGCTTTTTTTGATGTAAAGTAATTGTCATTAGTCATCCACTCTCACAACCCATGCTGAATTCAGTGTGCAGGGTATACAATCTGAGGTGTACATTTTGAAACCCAATGGAGCCTGTGTTTTTTTTTTATTTTAATTGGATTGTCTAGACTTGGTTCTTGGTATGTGATCCAGGCATTGTGAAATGTGCTTATGATAGCAGAGGATATCAAAGAATGCCTTGACTACTCAATTATTATAGTAGCACAATGTGTTTGCTCCAGATATACCATACAGTTCTAATTGCACATCCAGTGAGATACAGGGGGCTTTGATACCCAGCATGAGTGAGTTTAATCAAGCAGCAGACAAGGATCAGATAGACGGCAGCAAACTAATGTACTCCTTTATCTTTTCTCTCCAGCTTTGCCTAAAACATTCAGGGTGGAGGGTTTAATCCAGTATCTAAAATTCTGAATAGATTTGTTCTTGCATCGGTCAACAGGCTGCAACTCATGGCAGAGTTATTGCGCATATCTTATACTCTCCCCACTCTCTGCAGCTTTGCCTGGGTTCAAATCCTGTAGGTAGTCCACTATCTTTGAGCATAGTTATGATGAAACGGAGTATATATCAGGAGACTGTCTTTTATGTTGTGTGGGAACACTAAAGCCCTGTGTGCTGTTATTGCAGCTGTTTGTTCTGTTCAGTGTGGAGGAGCTGATGGCCCATTTGCAGCAGGTCCTGGAGACTCATGAGGTCAACTGGCAGCACATACTGTCCTGTGTGTCCACACTGCTGGTGTGCCACGCACAGGCACAGCACAGCCTCAAAGGTAAAATAAATATCCTAATTCCTGTATAAGCCAGAAGACTGCTGCACTGCCTGCAACCTGCAGCCTAGTTTTACAAAAGTGATCTTTGCTTCACTGATTCATTTAGTTACTCAAGAAGCCTGCAACCTGATTTCTGTTGTCTTTGGGAACAGGATGAAGCCAGTCATAAGGAAGCAAACCTCAGTAGTGCAGTTGCTGACGCTCCTCACTGAAGTCAAAAAGTCTTCCTTTGATGCTCTGGGTTTTGTGAAAATCCTAAATTAAATTTTCTGTGACAGGAGTCAAGCATAGGAGATTGCTTAGAATACATGGCACACAAAGCTTGACTGATAGCTCCTTTAATCAGCAAACTAATCAAGTCATAATCCAACAGGGGCTTATTTAGTACAGTCCAGGTTCTTGGGTGATTGCATAAACTGATTATATCACCCATAAGGTCACCATACAGGTCCTTCGTTCTTAAGTCACAATGATGGATTTAGTTACATTATTATTAGTGTTTTCGATGTAGAAACAAACCTTTTTCTGTATGCAAAAATTAAGATATTCATAGATTGAATGGGCACAAAATGGTGAGTGTCAATAAATCCAGGCAGGGTTTCAAAAAGATCATGAGCATGTTTCAAAACTACTGGATTCCCAAAGCCTCAAAAACCTGAAATCATAGCGATGTGAATGAAAAAAACTTTACTACTTGAAGACCTAGGTCTGATTTGTGTCCAGGTTACAAATAAGCATCAGTGAAGTTTGGGCATCTTGACACTTTTCCCATTCGCTGTGTGCACTTTTCAGTTGTGAGCTGCCGTGTTTTGTGTATGTGTTTGAAGTTTACCAGTGCTAATGTCCTGGGGTGTGTGATTCCCACACATTGTAACATGGCTGTGCATCTCCATAGATCTGCTGACCCGCCTCTTGAGCAATGCATTCGAAGCATATGACCTGGAAAGCATGATCACAGCCTTCCTCCTGGCTCGGCAAGCGTCCCTGGAGGGTCCGGCAGTGTTCATGTCCTACACAGAATGGTACAAGGTACAGTATGTCCTGTCAAGTCCCTATAGTTGCAGACGATCCAAATGAAAAGAAAGGCTGTGTGTTTCCTACATGTTTCCTGTATGTGTTCCCAAATAGTCATTTTCTCCTGCTTTCAGTGTTTTGGAATTTCAGTTGACGCTTTGAATGAGAAAATTCTATCAAACTGAGATATCCAGCCCTGCACAGCGGCCTCTTGTGTGGGTGTGTTAGGCAGGCTGAATATCTGCTCCCTTCACAACTTTTTGCTATGACTTCACAAGAGTGTCAGCACCACGGAGGTGCTGCCACCCAGAGCTTGTCTGCAGTTTCTAGAATGACACCCCCACAGATTATAAAGAATGATGGCCAGGATCTTTGAATACAATGCACAAAATGTAAGAAAATAAGAATTTGTGGAATTTATTAACATAGAAAAACACCAAAAAACTAAGCACCTGAAGTGGAGAAGTACATACATGGGTGTATATATGGTTAGGACAGATTTGCTGTTCTATTGCCATGGTCACTGACAGGTAAATGGGGGGGCAGCAAAAGCCTTTTTTGACAGCGTAATGAAGATGTAATGAAGAGAAGAACTGACAGGGACATTTAGAACAAGAGATGTACGTCTTTGCAGGGTAGAAGCTGACAGCAAGATCAGCACAGAGTACAGAAGAGACCAATATTAAAAAAAGGGATGTGGCGATCTGTCCAAAAAGAAAATGTGTGGTCTGATCACGTGTTCAGGATTGACTCTTGAATTAATCTTGTGGTTTCCTCTCCCTAGCTTTCCTTTGGGAATGCCAGCAGTTACCATGGAAACAGTAAAAAATCCCTGGTGTTTCTGCTCAAGTTCCTGTCGGACCTGGTGCCGTTCGAACCGCCGCAGTACTTGAAGGTGACAAACTGCAGCTTTTTATTACCAGCGTGAGTGGGTAACCTTGGTGGGGATAAAAAAGCGCAGCATTGGAATTAGAATCCAAGGATGTGTGAGGGGTTACTTACATTCACTAAGCTTTTGGCATTTCAGAGGTGTTACTCTAAAGAAATAGCTCGCTGTACACATTGTTTCTGGTGCCACACAACTCACTAGAAATGCCCCTGACCCTGATTGGGAATGTAGCTGAACTGTATCCTTCTGTATTGGTTGGCTGCCACAATCCTGGTATTCAAGCTTTGTTCAGTGATTGTTAAGACTGTGCAACAAAAAGCAGCACACAATGCCTACAATAGTTTCTTAATACCCATCCCACTCATATAATTTTTATTTTGTCATTAGTGCCACCTATTGGTATTGTGAGTTTCCTTCCTTCTTTCATTGACATTTTTGTTTCTCAGGTACATGTGCTTCATCCTCCCTACGTTCTCACAAAGTATCGTCCCTTCCTCTTGGAGTACGTGTCCCTGGCCAAGACCAGACTGGCCGACCTCAAGGTAAGCTGGCAGTGTTTAGATGATTGACTGCTTTGACTTTGACTGATTAAACTGCTTTAAAAGCTTTTCTTTTGAAAAGTTTGTCTTTTCCTGGAGGCTGGCTTACTGTTTTGTTGTCTTTTTCTTTCGACCTTTCCTTCTTTCTGTCACAGGTCTCTATAGAAGAGATGGGCCTTTATGAAGATCTGTCAGGAACAGGAGCACCAGCACAGGTTAGAAATACCCCCAAGGACCTGTATGGTGTATAGCTCTCTAAATTATACCAGGTGATCAGAATAATGCTGTTTTGATTCTTTTGCATCTTTCTGAACTCTGGCATCAGGGCTGAGAGTGAGATGTTGTTCAAAAATATGGAAAATAAATCTGTCCTGTTTTGGCATTTTAATTGAGGTAGGCTCTGTATATCTGTATAACTAATCTGTAAAGCTTGACAGCTACAAATCATGGTGCAACACTAACATGATTATCCTGTATCTGGGCACTCGCTCAGTGAAGGGTAAACATATTAAACACAAATTATAGTCAATGCAGTGAGTACAGATCAGAATACCAAGCACCTGGGGATGATCTGAGCAATCTGTTACGAGTATCCATCTATAATCTGAAGATGATGTACAGCCGCTGTCACCACTGCTGTTTACAGCCCCAGTGTCAGGCCCAACAGGATGTGGAGAAAGCTGTCTCTCTGTTTGAGAAGACGGGCAGGATCCCCGCCAATGTAATGGAAGCAAGGTACCAATGTTGTTTATTTATCAACGAAAACCGATTCACATTTCCCTCACACTTCTACTCTTCATTCACACTGGTCATTGTTTGCAACTATATTGAAACAGCAACTTTAAAATATAACAGGATGAGAACAGATGACGAATTTCAGAGATATCTTGTATGCCATGTTTAGTTTTTCATTTTGGCCATTTTTTTGTTTTTGTTTGTTATATCAGGTTTCCCAATCTACTGTTAAGAAGCACCTCTGACTGACACTTCTGTTTGCTCCTACTTCTTTTCAGTATTTTTAGAAGACCGTATTTCATGTCTAGGTTTCTGCCAGCCTTGCTGACTCCACGCTTGGTAAGTATTTTGTATTATAATCCAGATTTAATAAAGTCAAACATCCATAAAGATGTTCTTTTGTTCCTTTTTACTGTTCTGACATTTGCTTCAGTATGATATTCAAAACTGTCTTAACAGTTAGTTACACACTACTAGTTTAACAGGTAATGCACATGAGAGACAAAAAGTGTCTTTCTTAATAACTTCTGAACAATATATATGAAGAAGAATAAATCAGCAAAGGTATTGGGAAGAATCATTCATGAGTTTATTCAGTATTATCTTATACAGAGTATACTGCATAAGTAAAACAAACCCATGCCAGTATGCCAATTTTTGTATTAGCTGTTCGGATCGATTGGATTCTCCTCTAATTACATATACTACACTGGAAACAGACAATTCATAAAAAGGGCTTCGGAATATCCTATAGCAGTCTGAGATTTTCCATCATGTCCCTCTCAAGCACTGATTGAGTCCAGCTTTGCTTAGCTTCTGATTTCCTCTCAGATTAGGCCTTTGAGGTCTTATTTTGGCTGGGAAGACCTCCATTCTCTAAAAAAGCCATTTAGGATATATTCATTTTTTAAGCTGTCTTGTTTTTACTGTCTTCCAGCTACCTAGCAAACCAGACCCTCGGATGTCTTTCATCGAATCCCTCAGAAAGTAAGGCGTCTGTCTCTGCAGCATCAGCTATTTGGCCTCTGATTGGATTTTTTATTTTTAATCAGTGGAAACGCATTAGAAGACACTGAATATCAAGCAATTCTGACAGACTGGGTTTGGAAAATGCCTGAGCTCTGGAAAACTTGTGTTGTATGATCGATCAAAGCACATATGTACAGTATTCTTTATATGAAAAGAAAAACATGAAAGTTGAAAGCTTTATCATGCCTACAGATGTTCCTAACAGTCTTGTTCTGATGAGAGGATGTGTAATCATTCAATTCAAATTGAACTAAATATTATTCTTGGACTTGTGTTTAGTGAAGCTAAATTACTGTGCTTTACAGCATGCAACCCACATATTATAGTTTGGCTTTGTGCTCCCTGTAGAGCTATACAGTGAGGGGAAAAAAGTATTTGATCCCCCGCTGATTTTGTACGTTTGCCCACTGACAAAGAAATGATCAGTCTATAATTTTAATAGTAGGTGTATTTTAACAGTGAGAGACAGAATAACAAAAAAAAAATCCAGAAAAACACATTTCAAAAAAGTTATAAATTGATTTGCATGTTAATGAGGGAAATAAGTATTTGACCCCTTCGACTTAGTACTTGGTGGCAAAACCCTTGTTGGCAATCGCAGATGTCGGACGTTTCTTGTAGTTGGCCACCAGGTTTGCACACATCTCAGGAGGGATTTTGTCCCAGTGCTCTTTGCAGATCCTCTCCAAGTCATTAAGGTTTCGAGGCTGACGTTTGGCAACTCGAACCTTCAGCTCCCTCCACAGATTTTCTATGGGATTAAGGTGTGGAGACTGGCTAGGCCACTCCAGGACCTTAATGTGCTTCTTCTTGAGCCACTCCTTTGTTGCCTTAGCTGTGTTTTTTGGGTCATTGTCATGCTGGAATACCCATCCACGACCCATTTTCATTGCCCTGGCTGAGGGAAGGAGGTTCTCACCCAAGATTAGACGGTACATGGCCCCGTCCATCGTCCCTTTGATGCGGTGCAGTTGTCCTGTCCCCTTAGCAGAAAAACACCTCCAAAGCATAATGTTTCCACCTCCATGTTTGATGGTGGGGATGGTGTTCTTGGGGTCATTCCTCCTCCTCCAAACACGGCGAATTGAGTTGATGCCAAAGAGCTTGATTTTGGTCTCATCTGACCACAACACTTTCACCCAGTTCTCCTCTGAATCATTCAGATGTTCATTGGCAAACTTCAGACGGGCCTGTACATGTGCTTTCTTGAGCAGGGGGACCTTGCGGGCGCTGCAGGATTTCAGTCCTTCACGGCGTAGTGTGTTACCAATTGTTTTCTTGGTGACTATGGTCCCAGCTGCCTTGAGATCATTAACAAGATCCTCCTGTGTAGTTCTGGGCTGATTCCTCACCGTTCTCATGATCATTGAAACTCCACGAGGTGAGATCTTGCATGGAGTCCCAGACCGAGGGAGACTGACAGTTATTTTGTGTTTCTTCCATTTGCGAATAATCGCAACAACTGTTGTCACCTTCTCACCAAGCTGCTTGGTGATGGTCTTGTAGCCCATTCCAGCCTTGTGTAGGTCTACAATCTTGTCCCTGACATCCTTGGACAGCTCTTTGGTCTTGGCCATGGTGGAGAGTTTGGAATCTGATTGATTGATTGCTTCTGTGGATAGGTGTCTTTTATACAGGTAACGAGCTGAGATTAGGAGCACTCCCTTTAAGAGAGTGCTCCTAATCTCAGCTCGTTACCTGTATAAAAGACACCTGGGAGCCAGAAATCTTGCTGATTGATAGGGGATCAAATACTTATTTCCCTCATTAACATGCAAATCAATTTATAACTTTTTTGAAATGCGTTTTTCTGTATTGTTTTGCTGTTATTCTGTCTCTCACTGCTAAAATACACCTACCATTAAAATTATAGACTGATCATTTCTTTGTCAGTGGGCAAATGTACAAAATCAGCAGGGGATCAAATACTTTTTTCCCTCACTGTAATTCAGATTGTGTCTTTGATCACAGGATCAGATATTCCAGCACAGAATGTTTTGTTCAGCTGATTTTGAATCTTGTCAGGAAAACTGTCAAATGTAAATGTACCCTAAGAAGAAATGCATAACCGATTTCTCTATGTACTCATATATTTAATCTATTTATGCATTGTTCTAGGATTGATTTTTTTTTTTTTTTTTTTTTGACAGTTCTCATTGAAGATTTAACACTGAGAAAACTAGTGTGATCTATATCAGTGCATTCAAAGCCTCATATATGCCTTTGTCTCTCATTTTAATTTAATTTTCTTCAGTGCTGATAAAATCCCAGGGAGTGTGTACACTGCCTATGTGCAAGGCTGTCAAAAAGAGGAGAGACAACTAGAGGGTTTGTAGTTTTTTTTTCAATTTTCTCGGTCCATCGACTTTCCTGAAATCTCACAGCAGGAGGCCCGTTCAGAACGACAGGCAAGATGAGCTCTTCCAGTCTCCTGAGATCCTGATTGTAAACTGTACTCAAATTAAATGTCTAACAAATTATTTTGATCATCATGAAAGACCAAGAGATCTTGTGAAAACATTTAAGGCTTCCCCTGCCTAACCCTCAAAGCTCCAGTGTATTTTACATTCGGATCCAGTTCAGCTCTGAATAACTGACTTGAGCTAACCATTGGCTGGCTTTATTCTCTTGCAGCTCTTATAGTTGCAGATGTCCGGCTTCTTCTGAAATGTGAAAGAAATCAATAAACTTTAAGAGACTGTCTGTTACCACCCAGTATCCAGTGCAGTGATGCATCTGTGCTGCTGTGTTGGTAGGTGGGCATGTGGAGGTGGAAGTGATACTTTCCACAGAGCCCCTGGAGGAGCTGAAGGCCAGACTGAAGGAGATGACGTCCCTGCTGTCTGGAGGTGTGAAGGAAGGGGGTAGGTGGCTTGGTGAAAATGTGAGGATGTTCATTTAAGAGTCATTAAAACCTTGCTTTGATTTATGTATGCAAGTATTGTTTTTCTTTTTCTTTTAAAAAGTATATTAGTCACTTCCCTTTTTACCTCTCTGTTATGACATTTGTTATGTGGGACAGTGATCCGTTAGGATGGGTTTTATAGGATGTAATCTGTAAACTATCTAGTGAGTCTTTTCTACAATTCCTTTCGAGATTGAGATAGGTGCTGCAAGACTCAACAACTGCATTTTTTTATTTTAATCCAATTCAAATGCAGAGCAATATCAGTCGTAGCATTAAGGATTCACAGTTGACCCAGTTTTACTGCAAAGAGAAAAAAAGAAAACAGTGAACCCTAGGGAATTTGGATTTGGAATGATAATATTTCTATAGATTTAGTTTTTTCTTTCTCTGTTTGAATCCTCTTCAAACGGTTCTCTTTCTTCAAGATGTATCAGCCCACCTGGCGCTGCTCTCCGAGACCCTGAAGAGCTTGCTTGGTGAGACGAATGAGCTACCCACAGAGACGGCGATGAAACTCGATGTCGATGCGCCCAGCTCGGAGACCCTGCTGACTAAAGTAGGTATCTGTACATTGTGCAAAGATAAGCTCATTATCACTGCTTGAACAGGAGAGAAATGTACACACACACACACACACACACACACACACACACAAGAGGTTAAAGCTATGAGAACTTGCCTGATTGTGATCATAAGTAGCTGAACATTCAAAACTGTCAATATTTTTGTAATGTTGAACCAGGAAAGCCAAGCCAAGCTACTCTGAATCAATGCACACATGAGACATCTAGTAGTTGTGGCAGTGTTACAGTATTTTTGTGTTAATTTTGTGCTATAATTGTGCTGATACCCATTTATTCCTTTCTCAGCTCACCAACATTATCTTGAAGAGCTTTTGCCAGAACCTGATGGATGCCTCCAGAAAAAATCCCCCACAAAGGTAGGGAAGTCCAGTGTGGGTATATGGATTACCGTTGTACATTCCTGTGGTATTTCCAATGCTACATTTTCATTGGCTGTACACTTGCTACTGTTTTTCTTGATAAATCCCATCAAAGGTATTATAGGAAATATCAATATTTCTCGGAAAATCCCAGTCACAAATGTAGTCTCTTTATCTTATGATTTTTCTTTAATGTTTTTAGTTTGTACAGTGTACAGATTAGAGTTAAACACTTTCTGATCTTCAGCTTTTGTAATGAAGGTTGTCCTTCTCTTCTAATCCTGAATTGCAGCCAAGGAAACTGGGCTTCTCTATTTGTGAAGATGCTTTATGGGCATAGACAGCTTCTGCAAAGCCTTCTGACCAGACTTTGGAATCTGTTATGCCACCAGGTATTGCACAGTGTTATACATATATATACAGCGATGTGTTATACATCTACTTTTTCATCTTAAAAAGCAAAAACAGTCAGATGACAAACTTTCATATTTTTGACTGAAGATTGGGAATGTTTTAATCTTTGGTAAGGTGTGTTTCTTTCTGAAATGGTTTATTTACGGTGGGAAAGCTAGTAAGCAGATTTGAAATCCCATTTTCTAAATTTTACATGAAAGAAGAAACTGCACAAAAATGTAGATTTCAGCCTAATCCTGTAAGTGTGGGCCATGGTGATCTTTGAAGTCTGGATAATTGCACAAAATTATAATATTTTAATGTAGTACTTTCAAAATGTGTTATTTAAATAATATAATACAGTATCATATATAATGTTGTGGTGTTGTATCAGATTGTTGTTGTTGTTTTACTTGATTCACCCACTGTCTTCCCTTCATTCAACTGCATATGGGGGCGGGGAGTGGGGGAGACACAATTATTTGTATTCCTCTAAACAAAAAGTTTGATCCTCTGAGTCACAGTTTTGCTCATTTTTTAAAACCTGCTTAATGCAGTCACCGTTTTGTTTACGAAGCTTTACACCTACTCCCACAGTGGGAGGTTGCCTGTAGAGATTGATGTCTCAGATGTTTAAGCCTGACAAATACGTCCTGGGTTCTGTCTCGACTGTTTTTATTTAAGGGCCTGAATCTCGTCAGCCTGTCATGACTGTGGGGAATAAAGTAGAAAGCTAATGAGACATTTGTCTGTTGGCTGTGGGAAAAAAAATCCTACACAAATAGTCTTTTGCCACTTTATTTGATTCCTTCAGTCAAGTCATCTAGCTGCTGATTTCATTATCCTTATGAGCTGCAGCTAAATTACAGATTAATTTTCTGGTTTCTCATTCCCATGTAAGTTTTCCGTTTGCAGATTAGAGTATAAAATCTTCTGCAGCGCTTGAATGTCCTGCAAAGTCCGTGATTTGTTTTCTCCCTGGCTGAGATGTGTAATCATGCTGTCTGTGCAGGGCTCCTCCCTGAGTGCAGGGCATGTCTTGGGACTGTCTGCGTTTGTGGTTCATCTCCATGAGTCCCAGGCTGTGGCTCCCCTGGTGGATTTGGGCTCCCTCAGCCCTCGCTTGTGTCCCTTTGCTGAGGCGGTGAGTGGCTCTCTGCTGTGCAACACTGAGGAGACCATGACCTTCTGCTTGAGGTGAGGGACCTTGCTAACTTACATGACACTTTCAAAGCATCTTGTCACCTATAGCAGTGGGCTGTGTAAAGCATTAGACCCTGTTGTTCGGCTCTACTGGGTGCTGCTGGGAAAGAGCTGATGCTGCTCATGGTGACAGTTCTCCAAAGACCGGTTGACAATTTATTTATTTTTTCCCAAACCTTTTTTTTACCAAATTAGGTTTTGCATAGCAGCTGTCTCCTATGGGCTGTGCAGATGTGCTTCTTCATCTGTCGAGGACATCCAAGCCTACGTGCCTAAGGGGCTCTTCAGGAAGGTACAGAATCTGACATTTGATTGAAAGATTTGTTTATTGTACGGGAACAGGCTGGTCTCGCTGTTGTGTGGGGGTGGCAAGCATTGCTGTACCAGACTGAAGCAAATAAGTGGATGACGACCAAAACATATGGTCTGCCTTGATGCTGTTATTTTATCTCCTGAAAGATTAAGGCCAAGAACACTAGACTAACAAATGAGTTTTGTAAACCTAGCGATTGACTGCCCATGTAGAGTAGTGATGGGGTCCGGCCTCTGTCCTGTAGCTACTATACCTGGTTCCCCGGCTGGCTGCAGAGATGCGGACGGGGACACTGGGGGAGGGAGAGGAGAGTGTGTGGGCTGTGCTGAGGGATCCCTGCTCCTCCTGGAAGAGCTCTGCCCTGGCCCTATGGAAACACCCCAACTTCCAGAAACTTCAGCAGCTGCCAGATCTCCAGGTCTGAGAGGCTTTCTTAACTGACTCTTGATTAACCCCCCTCCATAACCAGGAAACGATAATCATTACATTCATTTCACTTCCTTGTTTGTTTTAGCTAAGATGTGAAGAGGAAAACAGTTTCTCAGTCATTACCCTGCTCAAAATGTTTTCAGATCTACAGACTGTACAGATTTGCTCCCCAGGCCCAGAACACAATACACATTTTAATCATAAGGGTAATTGAAGCAACTGAAATTCAGTTTAATTTGAATTCTCTTTAGCTGACTTTTCAAGACTGGCTGGTGGCTGAGCTGGACGTCCAGAGGAGCACAGACACACTATCCGACGCCGAGAGGTATTGCAAGGAGTTTATCTTTATAATAACTGTCAAAGGTATGTTTTGTATGGCAGTAAAGGACCCACATTCTGAATGTTAACCCTTTAAAAAGGTATTTTAAAATATAAACTAATTGGGGGAAAACTTCTGTCCATTTTGGCAGGTTATAAAAATAGTTTAAAATTGTGTTACTCTGTAGATGTGTATTTTATTTCTGATTTCATGTGTGTCTGTAAGATAGATGTAATGTCTGGGTAGTGGGCAGCTCACTGACTGTCAGTTTCCCCCAATGTCATCTATCAGACAGGAGTACCAGCAGTGGGTGTGTTACCAGCAGTACCTCCCAGCCCCTCTGGCTGCGGGGGGCTGTGCTGGAGACCTGGAGAGAGCATGTGTGGCCATCATGAACGCAATAGTGGACCACAGCATAAGGTACATTTATAGAGTCAGTCTCTTCAGGTTTGCCTTCCTCACAATCTCATTTGCACACACATTTCTTACCCCCTCTAACATTTAATCTAAATGTGTTACTGCTCCAAACCTCCACTGGGACGATGCAATAATGCAAGTTAAAGCAAAATGGTCTCTACTGATGGATAATAGGTCTAAAATCCTCCTCCCCAGAATAAACACCATTCTTTTATCATTAATCTTCTCTGAACAGTGCAGAAAACACACCTGTAAATGATTGCACACAATCTAAGCCTGGTAACTTTACTCCTGGTGCGTAGAATACCTTAGCTAAGTGATACATGAAAAAGCATTATTATATAACAACGAAAACTGGTTTGTTAGTATTGGACTGCAGTCGCTTCCTTTTGGCATGGAGGATCTGTTTACACTGAGATGGCACATTTGTACTGCTAAATGTGTTTCTTGTTCTTAGAGAGCTGATATGTGGGATGTCGAACACTGAATGCTCCTTTAGTTATTTTTCGTTCTGAATTACAGATCAATAGGGCCAGACGGCCATTCTGAAGGATTGGAGCCGAGCAAATTTTCTGGCACATGTTACACGGATATCCTTACTAGACTCCAGGTAAATACATTTTTAAAGAGTCTATGAGATCCTTTGTTTGGCTAGATCAGTGTTGTCGGGATTCGTAAACGCATCTGCTCCCGTCAAGATCTAAGCTGCGCTGTTTAAGCAGCCTGTGATCCTAACGAGGCGGCGTCTCTGGACGGTTCTGCAGGAAATGGTGTATGACATGGAGCTGATGCGCTCAAAAAGACTGGCTTTGGGGGTCATGCGCGATGAGGACCACTTCCTGTTCCGCGTGATTTCTGAGAGGCTGGCCACGATTCCCGACAGAGAGAGCCTGAGCGGTCAGCTGGCCCAACAGCAGGAGCTCTTCATCCTCACCAGGTAACAAGGCCAGCGCCCAAACACACAGGCCGTCATCAGCACCGCACTGACCTTGCGAACACAGGGTACGTCAGTACGTCCACCTGATTCAGTGCAGATGGGTTTAGACGAGGGCATTTCTGTCCCTGTGCGCATCCACTTTCTTCTGAGGAGTGTCATGTTCCTCCCCGCAGGAAATCGGACTGAGGTCAGGTGGAGTTACCCATACTCCTTCATCGCTCTTCTTTTTAAGTGGTTTAGTATTGAACTGAATTTGAATAACAGATAGGCAGATACTTTTCTATTGGCTATTCCTTATTATATGTTGACTTTCTTCATTCCTCAGGATTATTACCTCCCTCCCTCCCGCTGTGCTTGTCCGAGCTCGTCACAAGGGCCGGATGGCTACCCTGAACTGTGAGCCGTTCTTTGAGTTTGTGAACGGGCAGCAGGTACATCATTTCTCAAAGGTTTCTCCAGCGTATCCTTCTTTTGCAAAGTGTTCGTATTTTTTCTTGAGTACAATTTGTTTTCTTGCTTTCTCCTTCTGTCCGTTCCCCAGGGAAACAGCTGTGCCAGAGGGTGTGTGCTCCCCTGTGAGCTCACTGCACATTTCTTCCGGGTAAGTTTTTTTTTTTTTTTTTCAAAGGTTCAAATGAATGCTGGCCTACGTTTTTCTCCACCCTTGAGCCACCTCCCCTCTCTCCCCTGTAGGGTGTACTGAGTGCCAGCCTCGACTGTGCCCACCCTCGTGCCGCTGTGAGTGAGGTGCTCTCCGACTGCCTGTTGCACTGTCCTCTTGCCATCACGTCGGCTGCGGTAAGAACACTAACCCGGAACATCGCTCCCTGCTCCGTGTTGTTTAGCTGCAGTTGTCGGTGGGTGTGCGCTTTCCCCAGGTCTAACCGCTGTGTGTGCTTGTGTCAGTTCTGGTGGCCCAGGCTGCAGGCTGTGCTGTGGGCCCAGTGGGGGAGGCTGTGTGAGGAGCCCCTGCCAGAGGAGCTGCAAAGTATCGCAGACTGCTACTCATGGGCCAGCAGGTAAAACAAACCGCTTTTATGTTTGCGCGGAATGGAAAGGAAACAGCAGCTTGGATTAATTAGATTATTATATCGATTGCAAAGCAGAACAAATTCCACAAGATCCCGTAGAGCCCCACGACCAGACAGACCATCACTGAAATAGATCATGTGCTCCTACATGCGTCTTAGCCTCGTGACACTGTTCCGTTAAACGTCAGTGAGTGTATGCTCTGTGTTGCAGTGCGCTGTGTGAGGCAGCAGCTCCTCCGCCCTCGGACTCGCCCCTGGTCCTAGCAGCCTGCCTACACTGGGCCCTGGAGAGGCAGCCAGCAGGCAGGGACGTCAGGGCGGTGCTGGGCGAGATGGAGGAACACGGGGAGCAGGTGAGGGCTAACCCCTCGAGTGTGCTAACCCCGCAGCTCATCAGACTCAATTCTTAACTTCCCTGCAAAACTGTGCAGGACCTCAGTCACCTTCTACCACTGATTATCTGCTATTATCCTTGTGGTGTTGAGGCTCGTGACCATTTCTAAAGACCTTGTCCCCTTCCTTCTGTTTATTTCATGTCAGTAACAATATAAAAGTGTGGAAGACTGGAAAATCACTGATGTTTGGGGAAATTCATGTGGTTGAGGTGGTCACCCTCACTGTGCATTATATTTCAGGTGCTGCTTTTTCTTCTCTTCTTCTCTCTGGTGGACCTCATCTCGGTCAAGATCCAGCCCAAGGTGTGACCTGTGTTTCATGTGAGGCTGTGGTCTGTGCCAGTCGCTTTGTGTTGTGACAAGCGTGACCAGGGTGGGGAGATGGATACACACCTCTGTACAGCCAGCACCACCGATAATGACAGACAGCACACTGACAGACTTGCGTTACAATGTGGAAAACATCAAAGTGTATCGGCACTAATCCCATAATCTATTGAAAGCAGTCTATATTTAAAGCCCTTCTTGGAGAATAGAAGGTTGGTCCCACATTTGAGAGGGAGAGTTTAAAAGTGAGCCGCACTCTCTCCACTAACCGCAGTGTTTTTGTGGCAATGCAGGCTGTGGATCCCCTCCGTGCCATGCAGCGCTGTGCAGACATCCTGAAATGCTTCAAAGACTCTGGCCAATGGCTGGCTCTTTTCCATGGACAAAGCACAGGTAACACAATAGAGGGAAGATGATTGCCTTCTTTATATAGACATGTAGCATTGTATATACATCACGTGAAGAGAGCTTGCCATCATATGACACTGGCTTTGAGTTGTGCTAGTTGATCAGAACAGTTCTATCCTGGGTCATTGCTACTGGACTAATTTAAACGTACTACACTACAAAAAAAAAAATTGAATGCTATTGTTCTGTTCATGATTTCCCTCCATACATCGTATTATTTCTCATTATTTTTCTTGTTTTGTCCCCCAAGACCAAGGCCCATATCAGAGTATTTACAAAATGATATCTGACACGCACATCAGGTTGATGCCTCTTGCTTTTTACAGGTTAGTCACATTTGCGTGTATTGAGTAAAATGTCAAATTTGTTGCCAGTGTAGACATGGCTGCTTAACGATGCCCACCTCTCAGTCTTGTCCCCAGCCTGGATCACACGCTGCTCACCTGTGTAGTCAAAGCCCCGGACTTCCTGAGAACCGCCCTGGAGATGTACAGCGGCCTGGCCAGGCTGTTCCTGGACGGCACGGCCAGCACTCCGACTCAAGCGAAGCACACGCCTGAGCAGGTGAAGGGCCGAGGAGTGTCTAGTGTGACCAGTCACAAGGGAGAGGCAGCTCAGAAAGTTAGGTCTACTCTCTCCAAGACCGTAGAGATCCTTTAATCTCACTCTGACTGGCCTCAAATTTTTGCTTGCATTTGAATTCTAGGCTTTTCACGGATTACTCGAGGATAGTTTTGTGTTTGTGTTTTTTTGTGGTTGTTTTTGCTACACCTGCAGAACAAAAGGCTTTCTGTATTGAAAAGCAATGTATGAGTGTATAAGTCTCACATATCCTTCTCTGATTTATAGGTTGATCCTCTACAGATTCTGCCTCGAGCTCAGCAGTTTGTTCTCCAGGCTATTTCGCTGAGTCCACAGAGCTGCTTTTTGTACGGGAGACAGGTGTGCTATTTTACATTCATTTTCTTATTTTTTGTATTAACACTGATTTAATGTGGGAAACTGATCCTAGAGGAAGACTCCATTAGGGAAGAGTGAATGTAAAATAATGGATTGCAGGTGTGCCATTGAGGCTAAGGGCTGTGAATTGCTGTTTTGCAGCTGGAGGATGTATGTAGAGACCTGGACCCTGAGGTGACCGCTGCCCTGTCTCACCGTCTCCAGCCCAACTGTGACGACTCCCTGTATGAAGTGCCAGACTTCCTGTAAATTATAGAAACTTTTGATGAATGTATTTATTCCGTTGAGTTAATTGTTATAAATATAATAAACAGCACATTTGTTTTGGAGAAGGGGGTTAATTTACAGAGTAATGGATTTCTGAAAACCGACAGAAATCACTGCCAGATCTGCAAACGTTTTCCTGGTTTATGGCTGACCTGAAATCTTTCTCCAATCCCTATCCCTAAAGTCTGTTTTAAGCCTCAGCGACAAAGTATAGAAATTAACATTTTCCTTAAATCTCTTTATTAAAAACAATATGAAATGTTCAATAGCATGGACTTGGCAAGAATGCTTAGTTCAGTTTGAAGACCGCAAACACAGAAAGGCGTACAAATTCTCTGTGAAGAACTGATATCCAAAACGAGCACAGATAGTGTGGCTCAGGAGATCGGGCAGGGAAATCTATTGTCCACAGCATAACTGTCGCTTGTAAACTGACAATCCGTGGTTTTCTTCAACACCATTGTTCAAATATTTAAATGTAACTTTCCTGTTTAAAATAAAAACACACTTCCTTTGACTAAAACAAAATGCCTGAGAAAACAAGTTTAATCTTTCCAAGTTTTTAATCTTACTCCTTTTTTCAAACTGTTTCTACAATGGCTTCTCCAGGTGCTTCAATGCATCATTTTGGCAGAATTCCTTGCCGATCACAAAACATGTAGAAGTGAGTTGAACTGCTCTTCAGAAAATAAATCTAGAGCCTAAAGCCTTTTTTTGGACTAAATCCAACACTGGCAAATGATAGGTTGAGATGGCATGGTGTTATTGGAAGAGGAATAGTCTGTCATTGTGTCCATTTTACAATCCACGATGCATAAAAGGCGCTCCATTTTAGAAACAGAACTCTCAACATTGATAGCAATACTGGGTCTAACTCCTGTTCATTATATTTTGAAGAATAAACACATGAGAATATACAAAATAAAAATACATAAACTATTTACATACATCTCCGTTCGATCGATATAAAATTAGATGCCTTCATTGCACATGCACAACAATTTTGTTTACAAGTTCCAAGTGAAAGTGTTTAGCACGTAGTCACCTCTGTCAGCACACATTTGTTTCCCTTTTGCCATTTTCAGTTCATTGGATCTGAATGCTTCATGCTCCACTCGACACAAAAGGGAATTTCTTCAGCCGGTAAATTGGCATGATCCATTTTTCAGGGAGGTTCTGAATGGAGGAAAAATCATTCCTTTTTGCTCATCAACAGCTAACGAATACCATATTCTACCTACTCCAACAGTGCAGATACTCAATCAATAGACTCCAGCATGGGGGGGGTGTAGTGCTCTGACTTACAACAAGACTGCAGTTTAAGAACAAACATGCGAGTGTGTGATTTTGTTTTTGATTGTATTCAATTAATTGTAGCTTAATTAATGTTTTTTGCAACTCTTAGGAACACATGCATTTCTTTGTTTTATTCTAGTTTTTGCTAATTCATGTGTGTGTGTCTATATATAGATATATATAGACAGACAGACATACACACACAAATGCAGTCATATTGCAAGATATACTAGAGCACAGGATCCATTAGTGAATTAAAACCTGACTGATTTCTCATTTGCATTCCTATTTTTGTAGTAGTGTGTATTTGAACTGTCCTGAAATAGGTATGAAGTATTAAACCTCAAGATATGAATTGCCATTCATAAAGAAACAGTAGTTTTGTTTGTAATGTAATCCTGCTTGTAGAACAAAGTCACTGTAAAAATACTAAGTGATATAAAAAGCTAAAACTGAGGCAACACTTAAACATGTTTCACTATCAGCTAATCCTAGTCATCAGTGGACATGTGGGCTGGAACTGTGCGTCGCCTTTAAGGAGCAGTTTCCCTTAATCTCTCACCCGTACACTGCGGTTTGTACTCTACAGCATTCTCTCGGAACAGGAAGTCAGGCCTTTTTAGAAACTGATTCGATGCATCTTCATGCGGTAGTAGTACTGTGGCTCTTTTGGAAACCGGTAGCTGGAGTCTAGGCTTTTATTGCATCTTCTACCAAAGTGCAGCAGGAGCTCCCAGGCTCGCGTCTCAGCTGGTGTTCGTCTGGATGAGTGACTGGGCTAGACTGTCCGAGATGGTCTCCAACACTGGGGGGTTCTGTGAAGGCACGAAGCCGATGGGCTCCCTGTAGGCCTTGCTCTTGTCAGTGTTCTGTGTGAGGGGGTGCACCATGGACATGTGCACGTTGAGGTTGTGGGCCTTCTCAAAGCGCTTCCCACACATGTCACAGGCGAACTCCAGCTCCGCCTCAGCCTTGTGTTTGGTCATGTGGTACTTCAGAGAGGCCCTCTGCCGACACTGGAAGCCACACACCTCGCACCTGCGGAGAGAGCAGACATAAAGCAGGGGCTGAGACCTACAGAGGGCCAGCCATGCACCAGCATCACCTGTGCGAGTTGACACCTGGAGCTGGATACTACATGGCTGTCATGGAATTTTGTCTGCAGTGACAGATGCGGAATGAACACAAATGCTTTTTTTTTGCCTGCATCAACATTTTTACAAGACCCTGGTGATTACAAAACAAGGAGAGAAATGATCTTTAACTTGAGCATCCATGCGCTACAGCCATGGTGTAGAATACATCTCTGCACAGACTTGGTCTTTACATTTGCATTTGCTACCTCTCTCAGCACAGATCTAACATGCAGAGCTGATGGCACAGAAGCACACACGTTCATTATCGCAGCTGCCTGGTGAACTTACTGCAAAGGCTTTGCCCCCGAATGCCGCATCTGATGGACAGAGAGGTGTTTCCGCTGTTTGAACGTCTGGCCACATTGATCACAGATGTAGTTCCGCACCTCTGGCAAGAAAATACTCCATTATACAATTAAAATGGGGGCATGCATTACATTTTAACTGTTAAAATACATACTGTTACATACAGACGGTTGACAAATTAAAGGAAACTACAAGTGTATCTGGGTCTGGGTCCGGCCGGTGGGTGAGCTGTGAAGAGCCTACCTGTGTGAATAAGCTTTACGTGGCGCTGCAGGTATCGGTCAATCATGAAGACTTTATTACAGCCTGGGTGTGGACAGGGCCTCTCTCGCACCTCTTCGTGGTGTTCTTTGATGTGTTTCTGCCCCGGGTCATTATAACGTGTTAGAGCAGGAGAAATACACCACAGAAACACCAGCAATGTATTCTGAAAGCGCTCGGTGGAACATTTACTTACTTTCATGCCGTCAGCCCCCCGGTAGACAGCGATGCAGCCTTGGTGAGGGCATTTATAGATAGTAGGCAGCTCTTCTCTGCAATTCAAACAAGACAAAGACTGATATGGATAAAGCAAAACCTCTACAGCCAAGATCTCTCTTTCAAATTTCCCAAACTTGGATCTAGCCAGGTTTCTTCAGGTGTATTTTTTTTTTTCCAGCAAAGGTGCAGACTGAAGCACAAAAGGTGGAAGATGAAGCAGAGGTCCAATACACCCCATCACCCTCCACCGCACACAGTGACCCTGCTGGCACTGCAATGGGGCCCCTCACAGCAGACTCAGTGATACAATTACAAGTTGAGAGGAAAAGAGGCTTCTCATTACCGTTCAGTCTTGATCTTCTTCTTCCAGCCTGGCTTGGGCCCGGGCTTTTTCCTCACTTTTGGTTCCATCTTCTTCTTGGCTTCTTTGCTCTCATTCTTTTTAGGTGACATTCTGCTGAAAGGAGGAGAAAACTGGTTTTATTTTTTAAACCCTCTGTTCTTCCTGTAAGCCATGAATGGTTTGCTGGAACAAAGGCCTTTCTGATTTTTAGCATTACTAAGCATCCCTGGTCATAACACTACCCTGCGTTGGTCTCATTACAGATACAGATCTGGACACCAACTACAAATTCTGCACACTCACTTTTTCTCTGGATAGGGCTCAAACAGCTCATCGGATGAACCACTCTTCCCCTTGTCTTCATCTTCATCCTCGCTCAAGGACTCCCTGCCGAGCCATCAGAGAGAGAGGAACATGAGTTAGCACTCTCTCTCTCCATGGCTCTAAAAGGATCACACCCGTTTTCCATATTTACACGGGAAGCAAACAAATGTTGCTGAACCACACCTGAGCACGTTATGATGAGCCAAGACATTGCCTCAGTCCCGTTTAATTCTTATATAGTTCTGCTCTACTAAATCACATCACAATCTCTATACACCTAATTACCTAACGACAGAATACCACGTGTTGTTTGTATGGCTGGTGGCATCTGGATACATAAGGACAACATATTACCTGTCGGATAGATCGCTGTCCTCTACCCCATCCAGTGGCTCTGCTGGCACTGCAATGGGCTTCTCACTGCCAAGCTGACCTGAGGAAATTAAGGGAGAAAGAATAATTTTGAGACAAATTATTCCAGCTCATTTCCACCTTCCACTGAAGAAGGGTCTCCAAAGGTCCCCAGAAACTCAAAGCAAACTCAAAAGACTTTCTCACTGAAGGTTGGAATGAACTGGAGTAGGCTGCTCTGCTTTTCCTTGTGAACCTTAGTAGGAGCAACATGCTGATGCTGCCTACACTGTATTTTTACACAAACTTACATAAACCACTGATGCCAAGGCCATAATCAAGATATCAAATCAAATCCTAATAAGGGGCCTTGTGTTAAAACTGGATCAATCCTCAAATACAGGAGTCCTATTGGATTTTGATTACATGAAAACACAGCTGAGCGTCCGTCCCCTGTCCTCTCACCTGCAGTGCTGTTGAGGCAGGCAGTTTCCGGAGTGCTCTTGTCACTCTGTGGATGGTGTACAGGGATGTCCTGGGTGTGTGGAGCTGCAACTGGGCCAGCGGGCTGGGAGTTGCTGTTACCCCTGGGCCCTGTGCTAGTGTTCAGCGGTGGCGGGCCATGTTCTGGGACAGGGTTCGCCGAGGCAGGTTTCCCTGTGCCCTCCGCCCGCTCCCCCAGGCTCACTGGTTCTGTGGCCAGGTCCAGCGTCACGGAGGTGCGGTCTGAGGCCGTGTCCATGATGTAGCGGTGCCCATCCACACAGCTCCACACGGCCCGCACGGCTCCACAGTACTCCCCCGCCAACACCTCCCGCAGCCCTGGGCATGACTGGCACCCCCCCGCGTGCTGGTGTGTCCAAGATACCAGACTGTACAGACACTGCGGGCTGGACGTGATCACTTGATCTGTTAACACACCACACACGGTATAAAAGAAAATCTGAAATTACACAGTACAATCAGTATAAACAAATTAAATAAAAAAACTAACATAAAACCTGGTTTTATTTTTAAACCTTTATTTTAAACCACTGATGTGACTGGATGTTTTCTAGCACACTGGCTTGGAATCAGCATGTAAAATAAAAGGTGCCTTTTTCTACATTTCCACTGTTTCTCCCTGTGAATAGGAAAACACATGCCGATACCACAACAAAGTATTTCTGAAGACTTACTGATCGCAGAAGTTTCTACAGTTGAATGTGAAGACACGGAATTTCCACTAGAAACAAATGGAAGAAATTAAATTTTAAAAAATTACTAAAGTGTTATATAGCCTTAATCCACTAATTGTATTCATACTTCTCCTCATTACTATACACTTGTGCTCCCCACTAGATGTCCTGCAGATTACGTGTCCCTCCGTATAATCTGCACACTGTAATAATCAGGCATTCTGTATACATTTATATATTTTTAAAGCTCACATTCATTTCTGACGGTGCAATGAATAAGCATCAATTAGAAATACATTTGATATTTGGTGATATGGGGATGTATGTATGTGGCCCATTAAAAATCACAGGGTTACTGAAGTGGCACCCACAAATGTTTAGTAGGGGAATAATGCTATAGGCATGATGAGGTCTGGAGTTCAGCTCTGGCTGCCTCACCTGTTCTTTGCCTTGGCTTTCACAGAGGGTGAGAGGTTGACACGCTGTACGAATGTACGCAGGATGCTGTGACATTTGTAGAACTGGTTGTGGCAGTTCTTGCACACAAACTGGGACAGCAGGGGGTCCTGGGTCACCGGCACTCCCACCAGCCTTTGGAAATCGGCGAAGAACAGCTGGGGTGTCCGGGGCCTCCTGTCGACACCTGGCCCCCGCCCTAGCTCTGCCGGGAGCTTCCCAAAGGCATGCCTCAGGCTCCGCGGTGAGAATTTCCCATGGCACAGACGGCAGAATGCTGTGCTGAGTCTCCCTGAGCCTACAAAGCCAAAAGAAGACAATTCAGATGAATCTCCTTTATCCTATCTAGAGTGGTCAAAGTGTGTGCTGCCACCTTGCAATGTAAGCATGCACTGCGTGGTTCTGCTCCACCTGTACTTTGCATTACTTTCCTGACGGATTGATAGGGGTACCCCAATACAGGATTGACAGCTTACAACTTTTGCACTATGTTACTTTACAAAACTCAATTATTGACCACATTCAAATAACCCTTCCACGGCGGAGATATGAAGAATGGTCAGATTCACAACGCAATGGCCTGGCAAATCAGCAGATAGCATGCACCAGTTGACTCCAACAGGATGAGCTGGAGAAAGACCCTTTGACTTGGGTTAGGGGTCTCACCTAAGATCATGTATTTCTGGAGTATTTTATCACTTCGCCTCGGCTCTGAACAAACCCACCTCGATACTAACCTGAAACTCCCCAAAGTGTGTTACTTCTGCACTTACCCGACTGCTCTGATCCGCCTTCAGCACCACCTACTCCCACATCTGAAGCGGCGAGCCCGTCCCTGCTCTGCTGCCCTCCAGCACAGCTCTCCTCCGGCCCGCTGCAGCTGCCTTCGCTCCGATCCCCGGATACATCCTTCCTGGCCGCTGACCTCGGTCTCCCGCGTCGGCCAGGTCGCTTGCTCCCCGCGGCTGGCTGTCCTGTCCGGGTCTGCTGAGACGCAGCCACCGGCCGACCGCGCCGGTCCCGCTTCATGCCCACTTTTACTAGCAGCGATAAGAAAAATAAAACTCCTCTAACATGAGTGTGGGACAGGAAAACAGTGCTCCTGGACTTTTAAAAAGTATTTTTAAAATGACGTTTTTATTTGGTAAAAGTAGGCTGTTGTGTATTTATTTATTTTTAAATTAAAACCGAACAAGTATAAAAAAAGACCAGTGCTGAAAGTAAACAAGTGGATCCGGAAGTGGCAGAAGATAGAGAGAGAGAGAGAGAGAGAGAGAGAACCCGGCGCCCGCGTCACAGCGCTCCTGCAGGCGCAGCGGTGTACTGCAGCTACACACAACACACACATATTTAAATACCAGTACTTACATTATTTATTCATTAGTGTAAACATTACAATCTCATTAATATCTGATCAATAAGCTATTCAATTGTTGCCCAACCAGCTATAGCACAAACTCAGAGTTAGCGATAAAATTGGTGGGCGTTAGTTCTACTTATTTATATTACTAGAAATGCATTCAATACTGAAGCCAGTCAGAGACGGGACTTGCCATGGCTGTTGCTTGAGCGCAGGTGGGTTTATTCTGTCCGGGCGGCTTCCTGTGGAGCAGCTCGTCCACATCCGGGCGCAAAGGTTCCGCAATGGCCGCAGCTGCGCCAGACGGAGGGCAGAAACCCCTTAAAAACGCCATGAGACTAGCCAATGGCGCTATAGAGCTGGACGCGGGTAACCGCCACAAGGTAAAACACACAGAGTCGCTACGAAACGTGTGGCAGGAGATCAGTGACATGTCGTAGATCGTGTGCAAAGCGAGTCCAAAGGCAGGCGGTGGAGGAGCCGTCCCACCCGTCTGTTCACACGCCGGCGCTTAATGCGCATTATCGGCCATAAACACGGAATTGAGGTCGAAAGTGTGAAATGAATGCATTGCACATTTCAGTAGTTTTAAGACTAGTGAAGTGTTTTTTTAATACGCTTATTTCCTTACACGCATGTGCTCTGTATTCTTTTCTAGTGGCTATGCTGGCTGTATGATTCTATAGGTTACTGTCGCTTTAATGACAGGTCAATTTGTTATCTTACATTTTGCGTTAACACATTGGATTTAATCTATCAATCAATCAGTTTATTAAAAGTAGATCTACCTTTAATGTCTCGTTGCCTGCCTTTATGGGGGGGGGGGGTATCCAGATCAGTATTGGGTAAACTGAGTCAACAATCTATTTAATTTATTGACAGATTATGAAGTGTGGAGTAACAGTCTCATGAATCAAGTCTTATAAAACAAATGCATCACTATGTCCTTGGAATAAATACCTACTCCATTTAACAACTAGTAGTGATAATAAGAAAAGCATTACCATTAGGGATGTGCTGATATGAATGAAAACAAACAAAAAATAACTATTCAACTTTTCTAATGAGTTGTTTTACATTTCTGCATTGTTTTCCCCAGGATGCTTACTGTGAATATCTTAAGAGCATGAACTTCATTTCCCAAGCACTTCTAGAGGAGGCAATACCCAAAAGTAAGAGCCTTTTGTTTCCCGGTGTTTCCTAACTTTCTGTGGCATGTAAATAACTTCAGCACACACACACAAAATCGGTCAAACAAACCACCAGTGGTTAAAGTAATCTGTCGCATGTCTCTTTGTAATTTCCTTTTCAGTCTTTTCAGTTCATTATATTGGTGTTTTATTTTTTTTTCTTACACTTGAATGCAGAAGTGGTTTTGAGTGCAAGTCATCATTGCCCTATGAAATAAATGATGTCACAACTTCGGGAATGTGTCGTTTCTTCAAGCATCATTTAAAGAAATTGCTCTACCAGGGCTGGATTAAAGTTTAAACTAGTTGCTGACAAAACAACTAAGGGCTTAGGGCTAAGAGTTCATCAGCCACATCTGATAGCCAACTAGAAAAGAGAGCAGGTAATACAAATGGGAAATAAATTGTATTAACGCTTTAAAAAGTAAAATTTTATGGACAGGTTAGATATAAAAGTCTTCTCTTATGTAGAGTGAGAGACAGGTCACAGAGTTAAGATTTACTCTTGGGTTTTAGAAAGTATCAAAGCAGGGATTTTTAGAAGGATTAAACCTCAAGCAGTGTTGATTAAATTCTGCTGCAGTTTATCTGTACAATTCAGAGCCAGTGTGTAGATATTAATGGGATGTATCTTGTTTTGCCTGCAGTTTACAAAAGTATTTTTAAGGATTTGCAGTTTCTCTTATTCTCCACTAGGTGGTGCAGCTCCCCTTAACAGCAGTGGTCTCCAACCCTGGTCCTGGAGAGCCCCAATTCACTTAATCTTATAGGTCACCTTAAATCACCAATTTCTAATTACTGGGAACACATGGGAGTAATTAATCAATTAAGCAACCCAACCAATGGATTTATTGACTCAAGAGGCTGAAGAGGCTGTTCAGGGGATTGTTCCAATGTTTTTTTTAATGACTGCATTTTCCAAACCACTGGCTGAATTGTTTTGAATTAAATACTTTCAGGTGTTTCAAAAATGGTGATAGATGGGTGACCTCCAAAACCTGCTGGATAGGGGCTCTCCAGGACCAGGGTTGGAGACCACTGCTTTACAGAAACTGAGATGTTCCCAAACGTCACCAGCAAACTGTCATAACCAAAACCATAAAACATAGGAACATTTTAGAGCCTAAAAGATTGTTTTTAGGATAAATACAGAGTGTAATATATAAATTCACATGAGTGTATGAAATGTATTTTGCAGCCCTTGTGTCAGAATGTCCTTGTAGCTAAAAAGCCCTTGCGGATGAATTATATGAATTAGCTTCGTATTAAGCCACCCCACTATTTTTGGGAAGCTTATTAATTGATGGGTGTGACCTTGAAAACCAATTGAAATAATAATAATCATAATTACTATTAATAATAATAATAAGCTTCCCATCAATTTAAGGCTGTATTAACCTAAGGTTCTGGAGGCAGAAACAGTAAACATTAACAAATATTGGCTGAAATGGTTTTGCTAGCTATTGAACTTCCAGAGTCTAATCAGTGTTTCAAGATGATGAATAACAATCAGCACCACTGCTACTCCACTGCCACAGTTACCAATTACCAAAGTTCGCCCGTGTTGATCAACTCTTTTCTCACTCCTGGTCTACGTGCACAATTCCCATAGGCATTTGTTATGAGTAGTAGAATTAGTTCACCATTTTAAAATCATTCTTTTATACAAGCTGGCATATCAAATTGTGTTGAAATTGTGCCTGATTTAACTTTATGTTGTTGCATGATTACTGCTTGACAGCAATAACAAAAAATAATGTGCTAAAACTACTGTTGATTTACATAAATAGGAAGCCAACTCTTGCACTTCTAAATGCCGAATATGAACCACACCCAATTCAACTAAGAAACCTGGGTAACTGTACAGTTATCTGCAGGGGTAGACAAATCACTTCTATGTGTGGTAGTCCAGTGAGCTACCAAAAAGTATTTTTAATTTCCATTTAACGCTCCAATAAATACATTGTAGACAGATCTAATTTCAAAGTAGTAAAAGTCCCTAAAGAGCCACCCCTACCACCCCACAACAGACCTACTGGACTCGACCAATGGCAAGCCTGCACCCAGGACTCCTGGGTGCAAACGATGATAACCCACGGAAAAGCCCTCCAATTCCACCCCCCTCCCCCACCACCCTTTCAAGGGGGTGCTGAGCACTACTGTCGGATGCCCTGAAAGGGCGAAATCTCTGTCACAGGAAATCTCTGTGATGTGGGAGAAACGAGCGATATGACTAGTGGCCGCAAAGGACTCTTGAGCAGGGTTCTACTCGGGGTATTTCCTGGTGCCAAAGAAGGACGGAGGCTTCAGGCCCGTTCTAGACCTGAGGGGCCTTAACATGTTTTTGAATTAAAGAAACTCCTGCATGTTGACTGCACAGCGTATGCTCCAGTCTGTCTGACTGGGCGACTGGTTCACGTCAATAGACCTCAGGGATGCCTACTTCCACGTCCCCATCCTCCCAGTGCGAAGGAAATACCTGTGCTTTGCCTTCCAAGGCCAGGCGTACGAGTTCAGTGTGCTTCCGTTTGGCCTTTCACTGGCTCCCTGCACATCCTCGAAGTGCATGAACCCAGCCTTGGTCCACCACAGGACAAAGGGGATAAGGATCCTGAACTACCTGGATGACTGGCTGGTGTGCGCAGACTCCAGGCTTCAGGCGGAGGAACATACAGCAGAGGTTATACGTCACGTGACTGCACTGGGTCTCGCAGTTCACACAGAGAAAAGCTCCCTCAAACCCGCACAGATGGTGGGCTTCTTGGGAATGAGGCTACACTCTTGGGACATGCTTGCTTACCTATCCAAAGACAGAAGTCACGAGTTACAAACATTGCATGTAAACTCCCCCTGTGGCATTTGATTAAACTTATTTGTGTGTGTGTATATATATATATATATATATATATATATATATATATACACACTCACCTAAAGGATTATTAGGAACACCTGTTCAATTTCTCATTAATGCAATTATCTAACCAACCAATCACATGGCAGTTGCTTCAATGCATTTAGGGGTGTGGTCCTGGTCAAGACAATCTCCTGAACTCCAAACTGAATGTCTGAATGGGAAAGAAAGGTGATTTAAGCAATTTTGAGCGTGGCATGGTTGTTGGTGCCAGACGGGCCGGTCTGAGTATTTCACAATCTGCTCAGTTACTGGGATTTTCACGCACAACCATTTCTAGGGTTTACAAAGAATGGTGTGAAAAGGGAAAAACATCCAGTATGCGGCAGTCCTGTGGGCGAAAATGCCTTGTTGATGCTAGAGGTCAGAGGAGAATGGGCCGACTGATTCAAGCTGATAGAAGAGCAACTTTGACTGAAATAACCACTCGTTACAACCGAGGTATGCAGCAAAGCATTTGTGAAGCCACAACACGTACAACCTTGAGGCGGATGGGCTACAACAGCAGAAGACCCCACCGGGTACCACTCATCTCCACTACAAATAGGAAAAAGAGGCTACAATTTGCACAAGCTCACCAAAATTGGACAGTTGAAGACTGGAAAAATGTTGCCTGGTCTGATGAGTCTCGATTTCTGTTGAGACATTCAGATGGTAGAGTCAGAATTTGGCGTAAACAGAATGAGAACATGGATCCATCATGCCTTGCTACCACTGTGCAGGCTGGTGGTGGTGGTGTAATGGTGTGGGGGATGTTTTCTTGGCACACTTTAGGCCCCTTAGTGCCAATTGGGCATCGTTTAAATGCCACGGCCTACCTGAGCATTGTTTCTGACCATGTCCATCCCTTTATGACCACCATGTACCCATCCTCTGATGGCTACTTCCAGCAGGATAATGCACCATGTGACAAAGGTCCAATCATTTCAAATTGGTTTCTTGAACATGACAATGAGTTCACTGTACTAAACTGGCCCCCACAGTCACCAGATCTCAACCCAATAGAGCATCTTTGGGATGTGGTGGAACAGGAGCTTCGTGCCCTGGATGTGCATCCCACAAATCTCCATCAACTGCAAGATGCTATCCTATCAATATGGGCCAACATTTCTAAAGAATGCTTTCAGCACCTTGTTGAATCAATGCCACGTAGAATTAAGGCAGTTCTGAAGGCGAAAGGGGGTCAAACACAGTATTAGTATGGTGTTCCTAATAATCCTTTAGGTGAGTGTATGTATATATATATATATATATATATATATATAGTTAGGTCCTTAAATATTTGGACAGTGACACTATTGTCATCATTTTGGCTCTGTATGCCACCACAATGGATTTGACAGGAAACAATGCAGCAGGATTAATTCTGAAGTGTTTAGGGCTATATGATCTTCTCAGATTCACAGCTTTAAGTGTAGACTTTCATCTTTAATTTGAGGGTAGTTACATCAAAATTGGGTGAATGGTGTAGGAAGTACACCCATTTGTATATGCGTTCCCCCCAATTTTAGGGATGAATGAAATTGTGAGTTTCAATACTTAGTTGCAAATCCTTTGCAGTCAATGACTGCCTGAAGTCTGGAACCCATAGACATCACCAGATGCTGGGTTTCTTCCCTGGTGATGCTCTGCCAGGCCTGCACTGCAGCTGCCTTTAGTTCCTGCTTGTTCTTGGGGTGTTTTGGCTTCAGCAAGTGATATGCTGCTCAATTGGATTCAGGTCAGGTGATTGACTTGGCCATTGCAGAACATTCCACTTCTTCACCTTAAAAAGTCTTGGGTTGCTTTCACAGTATGCTTCAGGTAATAACCATTGTCACTGTGAAGCACCATCCAATGAGTTTTGAAGCATTTGGCTGAATCTGAGCAGATAATAAAGCCCTAAACACTTCAGAATTCATCCTGCTGCTTTTGTCAGCAGTCACATCATCAGTAAATACAGTTTGATAGTCTGGTCCCAATTTTTGGTAGTCCAGGGCGTCCGGACTGCTGATTTGTCCACCCCTGATCTGTGTTCGGTGTCAAGGGCTAGAGCTGACCACCACAAGATTCGTTGGCTTGAAAGAGTTCTTTTATTTCATATTGACCTAGTGAGCTCTCTTGAAAGACCTCACAGCTACTGTCTCTATTGGTCAGTTCAAGGAGAAAATGCAAAGTAGTGTGTATTAAGAATGCATGTTTTAAACACAGAACACTTAACGTCAATTATTTAAGTTCTGCAAGATCTGACCTAAAAATATGTGTATTTAGATGACGTTACTGCTACAAGATGGGGCACGTATGTACAGATGTGTCATCAACAGAGCATTTTCATTAACTAAAAATAGGCTGTGTCTGATCAATACAAAAGCTTGGCATTGTTTTACATAAAGCTGTCATTGAAAATAATTTTGTCAATTTTTGTCTGCTTTAATTTTTCAAGCTGTTTCCATGAGGGTTGAAGATTTATACCTAGAGTTTGAGCAAACCTTTGCTTAGTGAATTTCAAAGCATTTAAAGGTGAAAGTTGTGAATCTAGTGATGGGGACAGTGTAAACAAAGAAAAATATTTAATATGATTTTTTTAATTAATCACTTCCCAATCACTTCAGGTTGACAATCCAGAAGAAGAAAAGTGTTTGAAAGTTGGAACTGTTGTATTTGCTAATTAATCTTCCCTTTAAAAAATGTGATGTATATATTGAACAAGTGATCAGTGTTAAACTGGCAAGTGTTTAACATCTGAAGGACTGTTGTCTTTTGATCATTTGACTCAGTAGTACTAGTTGTTGCGGTCAGTTGGCTCATGTGGATTTTGAAGGCATGTCCCTCTCATCCCGCTGTCGTGTTGCAGGTGAGACTGAGATTGTGACGGCAGAAGTCCTGAAGATGTTGAAGCTGGCAGAGCAGTGTTTAGAGAGGGTCAAATCCACTGCAGCCAAACTAGGTGAGTATTAGCTCGGCCTATAGTCTTTCACTGCTACTCTGATACTTTTGAATGTAGTATTTGTGTGTGCCTATACATTGTAATTTATGTTACCAGGGTGTGCAGAAGTGCAAATGGAAACCTTGTCTTGTTGTGAGTTACAGTGTAGTAAAAGGGTATTTTAAAGTAAATAACTAAAATGAGTCATTGAATTATGATGAGTAAGAGTAGTCTAAGGCAGAGGTTCCCAAACTGTGGGCCCCCACTTTATGGAGGAGCGCGGGGAAAGAGCTGAATGTGTATTAAGTCAAGACAAGACTTCCCCCGAGGGCATCTGACAACTGTTGATTGCCACCCCGCTGAAATCGCATTGGATAAACTGATATCTTTTGCATCGACCTCTCTCTGTGAAACGACTTTTCCTACATTTACACACATTAAAAACAAACTGTACTGTCCGACTCACAGGAGCGGAAATTGGGTCTCGGTTAGCGGATTCTTCCATCTCCAGTCCTGGCCAATCAGAGTAGAGGATGTCAGGCTGCAGGGTCTGTGAGCCGCTGATAGCTAGTTTCACATCAAAATACACAGCAGTTTATATGAGGTGACAATTACAGTAAAATAAATACATAAGAATAACTTGCAGCTCCAAAATGTCATCGAGTGGGAAACGAGCTCGCCAGGACTCTCTGCTGCAATATTTTGGAAACGCATGAACCAGAAATACATTAAATGTGAAATAATGCAATGTGACAATTTTTGCAATTGCAAGAAGTTCTGAACTTTATTTTAAAATACTCATCTAACACAACAAATGTATTAAATAAATTCGGAAACATACCTGTGTGTTCAAGTTCCAGTGAAAACAAAATATATAGCAATTAGCTGGCTGTGCGTGTTTTAATAATATTAGTGTTTGTTGCTCCTCTTTCCTTTTCTGCCATTGCTAGTTTCGCAGAAGGGTGTTTGGCTTTTAGGTGGGTTAACATACCAGCTGTAGATTTGTGGTATATTAATTGCACTGCACATATTATACACTTAACAGTGTTTTAATTTACTTTGTCAAAGTATTTCCACGCAGAAATTCTCTGAGAGGAAGCCATTAGTCGCGTTCTTGTAGCGCCGCAGATCTGCGCAGATCTGCAGAATTCCACCAATCACAGACAAGAAATAACAAATCCCACCCTTTTCGTCAGTCTTCACTACAACTACATAGATTATCCTATATATTAAATAACTAGTAAAATTGTATAGATCGGAAAGAGAGCGTTACTGTATCTTCTGTAACTATGTTGATTCAGGCTCATCCGTACTAGATGGAGTAAGAATAGGTCCATGCATAAAGAGAGGGGGGGGGACATGAGCTGTGACCCAAATGTTTTTGGGGGGGCGCCACCCAGAAAGTTTGGTCTAAGGGATAAGGGATTTATAAAATAAAAAAGGGTATGAAATTAAGTTGGATCCTGTTGTTATCTCAAGCTAGGTTCAGACTGAGCACACTTCTTTCAAAAAGCAGATTCAGCACTGATACAAGAAAACCGTGTATTACATAGGGAATCATTAGCTCATAGAATACATGACCAGACATACAGTTTTCACAACAAACATTTTCACAGCTAAACAAGTGCTTAAAAAACATACAATTAAAAAAATACAATAATCATACATCCAAGTAGAAATGAGCTAAACGGGTGCAAACATAATAGAGTTCAGTCCCAGTATGTGCTTTGGGGTGTGGTAAGCATAGCAGAAATTACAGTTCATTTATAGAAGTGCTAAAAATACGTAAGTAATCTGGAGCTTGGTTTAATAGAAAGTGCATAAGAGCAAGAGGCTGAAGATACACAGGAGATTAGGCTGCGATCTTACAGGTACAGTCTGAACAGACGCTGGAAGGTGGTCAGAGACTGTGCATCTTGCCAAATCTTGCCAGGCTGTATTCTTGTATTCCCGTGACCAAGGCACCTCCGCTTGTGTTAGTGACTAATGCGGTGCAGTTCTGTTTGTGCAGGCAAAGGGGAGGAGAAACCCCCAGGTCCAGAGCTGCCCAGACTCCCCCACAAGCCTGGCCACCGTAGGGTCCTGTCTGATGGGGCTGGGACTGCATCTCCCTTTCTACCCCCAGAGATCTTCCAGAAACTGCAGGTGGTGGAGGCACAGGCCGCGAAAAAGTAAGCCCAGTATCTGGTTGCACGGCATCAACCCCTGACCATTGTATAGCACTCCCTGAATGTTAAAATGTAAGCCAGGACCCAGACTGATTTCTTGTATAACGTGGGATCAGATGTGGCTGACTTATTTGATGTGTTTTGCACAGAGAGCTGACCCCCATCGAGGAGGCCTCTATGCTTAACCAGAAACTGAAGGCAAATTACGAGGCTCGAGTGGCTCGCCTTAACCCCAGCCAGGCCATGCAGAAGACATCGCTGGTGAGTCTGTTCCTCATGAGGAGTCTCCATGCTCTCTATCCAGATGAGTTAATTACAGTATTTGAAGTCTTTAACGCTCTAAAAAGGGGGATTCAGTGCAAAAGGGGGGTTAGTATTGACAGTATTGTCTTTCTCAGGCTGAAGTATTCATGTTAGAGTTCAAGCCCTGATAAGCAGCCTCACTGTGACATTTTAAGTTAAATATAGACACTCAATAGACCATGTGAATGGGTAACGAAATGTTTGGTTTAATTCTGAAAAGACAGAATGACTTTTGTAAGACACATCTGTAGAATTTGAGTGTGCAACTGGGATTGAAGCCAAAAGCATCTTGTGGAGAAGTGCATTATTCATATTACAATAGGCCAACTTCTTTGCATTATTAAAACGAGCATCATCTTGAATGAATGGATAGCAAGTGAGATCTAGCTTGGAAATAAAAACAACAGTTGGAGATTGTAAAAACTGTAACCATTTAATTGGGTGTTATAGGGTCAGAGATATGTGACTGACCTTGGGATTGTGAGGGCATTGGTTGGTTTTAAGATTGAGTTGTCGTTATTGTTGAAGAACTGTGATAATGGTCACAGGAGGATGTGTTGATTGTGGAAAACTACTGGGTCTAATAGGAAAATAAAAGAAGATAAAATCAATGTAAGGCCCAACAGAAGACTTAAGTGAGAATCTTATCTTTATAAGCTTATGAACCGGTGATGGCTCAGCTGGAACATCAGCAAAAGCCAATACCAGAGCATGTGCATTAGTAAATATGTGGTAGTGTAATTAAAATGCATTGAGGACTGTGTGTTACCTGTAGGTCAGTGGTCAGTTGTGTGAAACCATATCAAATATCAAATATAGCAGTTTTCAATTAATGAGCACATTGTCTTAAGCTACTTAAAATCAATGAGGGGACATCTGTGGAGAAACAAAAAATGTTTCAATGCGCTTTTGTGCATGTGCTTTAGATTGTAGCAGAGGTGTAACATGATACACAACTTTATCTGTATTGCCCTTTGTTAATTGTATGCAGTGGGATATGTATTTGGGATTATAATGCTTGAAAGTTTACAGTCATTTCCTTTCTCTAGCACCAAAGAGCGAAAGCTACACAAACAAACAAAAAAGATAATGAGTGGGGCTCTAGCTTAATAAGAGTGATGCGATCTGAATACAATATAAGGGGTCAGCACAGTGGTTTTAATGTCTGAATGTGTGCATTGATGCATTCGGATTGAGGCGGCACGTTGATTAGGCACATACACAAGCACGTTATTTATATTTACGAGGTTTGTTTGAGGTTGGTACAGTTATATCATGACTGTATGCATCGTCAACTTCTGTGTTTAGTGAGGTGCGTGGGGGTGTGTCTGCGCTCAACACAGGCACTGAAGATGAGCCGCGTTTGCAACTCCCATTACTGCAGCCCGGGCAGACCAGGTGTAGCAGCGGACGTGCTCTGGTACAGTAGTTGATTTAGGGCGGGGGGAGATCATTTGAGATAGGCTACCCTGTGACCTTTTGCTTTATATTTTGAGATCGGGTGAAGAGGAGGGCGTCTGTATTGGGCTCTTATCATAATCGGTCCCGATCTCCTTTTACGCGTTCATTCATTTACTTCCAATTGTCGGCACGCCTTCAGCCACATGGACCTGCGTCCTTACTGGAGCAAACTCAAACATTTTCTGAAGGTAATATTTATTTTCATATGCAGTAGTTGGAAACAAGCCTTGAGGTGGAAGAAAGCTTTAATGGCACCTGCGTGTTTGGTGGCTGTTGTTTGTAAGCGTTTGGGAAAGTTCTGTGAAGTCGCGCCTGGTCTTCTTTTGGAAATCGTGGTTTCCCCCCAATCGAGGAGGAGATGGTGGGATTGATTGGATGTATAGGCGTCACACATTCAAAACCAGGACCATATAAACGTTTTAGGGATGAGTGGTGGTTTCTGATTCAGTCTGCTTCTGCTTAGCGTTTGCATTGATTTTTTTTTTAAGTTTTGTTAGAAGGAAACCAAGCAGGCTTATTTTTATGTTTGCTTTTAACATCCAAGTCGTCTGTTTCTTGCCAGGCTTTACAATCTCAATCTCAAGTGTGTGTTTGTGTGCAAAATGAATCTTTTCGTTGACTATTTAATTAACTCTAGGTATACTCAAATTCCACTAAGTAAGATCTGCCAATACCAGAATACATTTTTATCCCACAGCATGAATGCACTTCAGCTGGTGTTTTATGTATTTTCTGCCTGCATTGTTTAAATTGATAGGTGATATTTATATCCAAATGTTTTTCTTTCCTCTCTGAGAGTACAAAGTCTGGTTTGAAACGGTATCATATCACAATCTTTGTATGTCCATGAAGCTTGGTAACTTACATGCAGTTTTAACAACACATTGCTGGGGCTGGGATATATTCTCAAACGTGCGGTAAGAGCTGAGGTAGCTGAGGTAGCAGGCACTCATGCTGCAGTGGTTTTCCTAGGACACAGGCTCTGCAATGGTCTTGCTTTGAAAAGTAAACTCTGTGAAGTGCTGATGTGTGTCTTTCTTGTTTCTCTGCAGACCTTATCTCTTCAGCGGCAAATGATGGAGAACCTCATCATAGCCAAAGCCAGGCAGGCAGCAGTATCCTTTCATTGGTTTATCTACTGTACCGTCCTTATAACGTGTCAAAATGACTGCAAATATCAGTCCAGGTGTAGAGTGATTTTATTTGTTTGTTAGTTTGACCAATTCCACATTTCATACCAAGTTCCATATCATAAAATACAACACGTATGATCTTGAAGCTCATAAGCATGCTACACAGCAATGATGATCCTTTTTCTCAGAAATCACATTAAATTATAATCTGGGTTTTCAGTTTTGATGAGAAATATTCAACACTCAGCATTGATCACGGATAAATTCACAGAAGAACCCAGCATGTGTCACATTCAGAGGCTTTCTAAATTGGGAGAATATATTTTTGTCAAGGCAGTTAAATGTTTGTGTCATGTATGTCACACTGGGTTCCTAAGCTTTAGTTGGGGTCTGTTGGTGAACTCTTCACCCCAGCAAGACAGATTTCATCCCTAGTAATAGTGACTTTACTAGCCAAGAATGGAAGCACCAGGTTGGGGGAGGCTAACCTTCACATTCTGGTCATTCCAGTTTGAGGCTGTGGGAATGTGGAGACCCCAGGAGTAAAATCATTAGAGGTGTTAATATGCTGCTGTGACTTTTCCTCCTTTCATCCCCAGCACCTCTGTTGACTTCTCATATTGCTGACGATTGATAGCACTAGCCTGCCTTGCTATTGTAAACAAGGTGTCGGGTACCTTCCCCAGCAAGAATGTGTTGGGCATTTGAGAACAAAGAAAGCCGAGGTCTTGCTGACCATTTTGGCTCTTCTGTTTGGTGGATTGGTCAGTAAACCATGTGAAGTATTTTCTCAGAGGACCTTAATAGTCCAGCTCAGCTGCAGGGCTTTGTATTGCGTTTTCCTACCAGATCCCCAGTTGTAGTTTGTGGAACAAATGTATCTAGTTAGAACTTATTAAGGACAATTTTCAGATGCAGAATCCTGCAAAAAGCTGAGAACACTTTCTTTTGAATTTGAAGAGGCTTAAATTCACACAAATATCACTTGAAAAATGCAAATATTAGAACATTCTCACTTTGTTCCAGAACTACTTCTGATTTAGTTGTATTTGTACATGTTATTTTTCAAAAGCTGAGCCTGTTCCAGGGTATTCGGCAGTCAAACGTTGCTGGTTTTGGTGTAAATAAGTTAATAAGGAAGTACACTTTATATGGTAATGTACAGTCAACAGAGCATTGTCACTGCTCCTAAGAAAAACACCCCCTAAAACTGTTGAATCAGCAGCAGTCACAAATGGATAAATTCCCAGGGATCAAGATGGCTCCATGTTATCACTTCACTGCACAAAATTCAACAAAGTAAAGGCAAGCTGCCAACATGGAAACTCTGTGAAAAACATCCAGTACGTGTAACAGTTCTTGGTCACATTTACATTGTGGCCATGGACCATGAAGGTGACACAAGATGTTGACTCACCTTGTTTTTCAAACTCCCCCCCTCCCCCTTTACAGTCCTGGTGTTTGTTCTCTTTAAGACTGATGCATTTCATGTTTCATAGAAAGGAGAACTCAATGAACATGTGACTGTCTGTATGTATATGGGAGTGCTTATGTACAAATCGTCATCAGTCCTTGTGCTAAATAGCTTCTTATGATCAGTTCTTATTTCCTGGGCAGAATTTTTTGTCATTTTCTGTGTTAGCTGGAGTTAACATAGACATACAACAGAGTCTGTGATGAGAATGTGGTCTGTCCAGTTCTTGCCCTGGCAGCTGCCTGTCTTTAAAAACAAGTTGATTGATTATCTTGATCTAGCTTACAGAGTTTTGCAATTTGCAATCAGTATTTGTGATCATCTCCTCACAAGAGCTGAAATCAATACTTCTCATTATTTGCAAAAATTAAAAGAATAGCGGATAAAAAGCATTTTATTTAGTTATTGCAATTCTGGGTATAGTTTATTTTTGTGTTTCCTGTTTCTATTTCTCCTTAATTTGTCATGCTGCCTTTTCAGCCATAAATAAGGCAATTGCTGTAAAACAGTTAAAGGAGATGTGGACAGTGCTGAGTCCCAGAGATTCTTGTCTGCCTCCATTTCCTTAAATACAGCCTTCGGGAATCTTATTCCAAGCTCAGGAAAAGGGGAAATCGATGAAAATGGTAAAATGGCATCTATAACAGAAACAATGCCAGATCGTCACTAAATGCACACGGTCGGATATAAAATTACCAATTAAGAAGTCTGGGGGGGAAAAAGATTTTTGCAACAGCATTTCTGAAGCAGAACAGCAGCTAAATAAGAGATTGTTTTTAAAAGTACAAGACGTAAACAATCTAACAAAGTGTGTAATTTGATAGAGCTTTTCTGTACAAAAGCATCCATTAGGGAGACAGCCAGTCTATGATATAATGATTGCCCTTCGAAAGAAAACCTGCCTGCAGCGTATCTTGTTGCCTGATAATTGTTTATATATATTTTTTTGCAGAAAAGTAAATATATTTTGGGAATACTTTCAAAAAGCAAAGAAGGGCTGCATTGTTCATTGAGTGATATGGCACTTAAAACTAATGGAGGTCATTGGTGAATCTGGCTCTTACGTTTTCACGTGGAAGCCTTTAATGCAGAATGAGCTCATGAAGCAGTTTAAATGAATAAATGCAATTGGTTTGAATTCTTGAATTTGATGGCAAAAAATGCTGAACTTAAAACAGTCATTCTCCTGTTGGTTCTGTGCCCAGCAGCTCTTGTCTGCAACAGTATTGGCTGCTGTAGTATATAGGATGGACTTCAAAAAAGATTATCAAAGTTTTAAAGAATCTGCCTTTTTATATGCATTCTAGATTCCTAATTAGTTTTATTCTCTGTTCTAATTGGCAAATTGGACAATTCTCAAAGTCTTAATAACCTTAAAATCGTTCGAAAATGTATTGTTGCAATTTGCAAGCAGTTGATTTTTAAAATTAGCTTTTTTTCATATTTGTTTGGAGTTGTGAGCTCCCTGGGTCTGAGCTCTTTGAATGATTTCACTTTCATCTTCACTCTTCATGACATGCTATGATCATTTAAGTTCTTTACCTCAAAAGCAAACAGCTTCAAAGAAAAATGGAAGAGAGGAGACTGAGGCTGCAGGAAGAAGCAAACCGGTAAATAGCTTTTCTTTCTATCACACGTTTTTACTCGTTTCATTACATATGATTATGTGTTATTTGATGCACATTAAGAAGAATCCTTATTGGTTTGCACAGATCACTTCTACTTTTTATTGTGCGGTTTTATTTGCGAATCACTGGCATCCAGTATGTGTTGTTTAAAGTGGTTGTTACTTTTCCTGGGCACTGAGATCACCTGGCACACAGACAGTTTGACATGTTGAATTGTGCTGTTTTACCTTTAACTAAATGTTCTTCCCTTAACATATCATGTAATGCTCATTCAAATATCAGATATTGTTACAAATTATCATATCTGATGAAAACAGGATGGTTAGAGGTAAATGTCCTTGAGTTAACCCTGTGTGATCTGCGCAGGAGGTTCTCCAGCACGGTGACGGCCACACCAGAGGAGCAGGAGCTCAGAGTCCTGTATGCCAGTGTGCTCGAGTATGAGCAGGACCACGTAAGACCTTCTCTTTCACTGTTTGCGTAACTGTTTGTTTATTGTGTGTTAATGATCGTGCTCTCTGTAGGAGCACTGCCTGGATTTAGCCACTATAAAACAGAGCTGCACAATACCTGTGATGTTTATAGATGGATAGATGTGAATTTAGACTGCAGTGATTTAACACACAGCACCTAAAAGATGTATTGCATTAACCCCCTACATCCTTTCCTATTTCCCTTCCAGGATTGGCCTAAGCAGTGGAAAGAAAAACAGAGGAAAAACCCAGATGACATTTCCTTGATTAGTGGTCTGATCTCCTATATTCTCAGGTAAAGTGCATTAAAGCTATGAGCAATTGAACATTTTTTTTCACATCCTGTGAGTCAGAAAGGTAACACTTGATAGTTTATGAGTTGCAGTTTTAAATGCTTTAATTGGGTTGTAGGCAAAGTAATATAAAACAAAGAACTGTCTAAAGTTAAAAAAAAAATATATATATATATATATATGTTCTGCAATGTAGGATTAAGGTCAGGAAAATATGAAATTCAGGAAGACTTGGTATTTAGGAGATAGACAGTAACTGATCTAGAGAAAACAAGTGATGTTTTTGATGAGCTGTGGGACCGAACATGGCGAATTTTGAATCCTTGAAACTTCGATTAATGAATCTACAACTCTGTTTTCCCCCAGTTGCCCTGATCATCCCATTATGAAGCTCTTGAAGAGGCTGCAGTACAGAGTGTACAACAAACTCTACCCCATCGTGAGCAAGAGCACCTCCACCCAATCCCTGACCTCTGACCCCCTGGCTCCCCTCCCAGCTCTAGGCCCCTGCCCAGCCCTCAGCATGAAGACCTCCAAGAGCGTCCACTGCCTACAGTCTGTCCAGGAGCACAACCGTGCCAACAGCCAGAGACTGAAACACAGCCTGTCGGCCGCCTCGCTGCCCCTGATCGAGGACTACAACGCCAACCAAGAAGAGCAGGCCCCTCTGCCCATGGACGCCCAACCGGCCTGCACGCTGGACCGGGACAGCTCCTTCGAAGATCTAGAGCAGTTCCTCACCCAGCTGGAGTGTCACCCCGCCAGCCTGCTTGATGAGTCTCAGGTCCCCACCCTGGAGGAGAAGGCTCTTCAGGACCATCTGAAAGACATCGTGAAGGACATCCATAACTCCATTGGTGAGTCTGCACGGCTGCTCGAATTCTTTGGGGGAATCGTACAGTTTATCCTCCCTTGTATGTTTGGTATTTTTAATTTTTATTCGCTTGATCATGTGCATAAGCCTGTGGTTCTGTCTAGTGCCAGATGCATGTGATTCTGTATTATCTTTCGCGAAGGATGTGTATATTTTTGTTAGTGGTATTATATTTTTTATAATAGACTAATGATTGAAAATAGAAAATGTATTTCTCATGTGTGGGTGGGCCAAAGCTAAACTTCAACCCGCATTTCAAAAGTATTCTACGTCTAGGAGGTCTGAAGACAAACGTGTAGTCTTCTGATGTTTATTTATTATTTGGATTGCCACCAAGCTAGATCCCCCACATCTGCTGAAACTACTCGGGAGGTAAGAGTTGGCTGCCCTGTGGAGGTTGAGGGCAAATCCCGAGGTCAGATTACTCAATGAGTATCTCCTGTGAGTGACCGTAAAATAGTTACTCATTTCTGCTCAGCTGCTTAAAATACGAATTAAAAATGTCATATCAGTCTTATCAGAAGTGATTTAATGTTTTTCAGAAGTCAAAACAATTATAATGCCGTACTATATAGGTAAACACTATTTTTCTTAAAGCATTAGTTTCTCCCTAAAGTTGGGGATATAATTTAATGAAATGTAAACCATTTTGGCAGATATAGGTTATCAGAGCATCCTATTAATTGCTAAACTTATCCCTATGATTTTTGTTTCTTCCTCTGTATTGAATGACTGCAAGTCTTTTATTTGCACTGTGATAATCTGTGAAACCTGTTTACCTTGCCTGTACATATTGCTGTAGGTTTTCTGAATGACCTGGCGATGAGCTCTTGTTTTCGCAAGCCCCTGTGACCACAAAGTGACCCTTCCCCCTCCGTGGTCACAAGTGCGTTAGCTGGATTCAAAGACGTTTTCATTTTCCAGAAGACAGTGATTGTTTGCTTTTGTTTTTGTAGTCCTGTTCGTATTGATGTCACTTGCAGACTCAGTCCACACGTAACATTCCTGGCATTCCCTGGCTGGCCTATCTATTGCATCAGATTGCATCTCAGGAATTTAGCTCTGGGTTCTTGACCTATCGAATGACCGTTTATATGTAAGTCAATAAAAACAGGTTTAGTTTATCCCTGCCATGCCATTAATGTAATGTGTAATCCCCAGCCTTGTGAGGTCAGAGGTTAAAAATGATGATAAACCACGAAGAAATCTACTTGTCAAAATTGTATTTATTCCTTGTGAGTTGTATTATTGACCATTAGAGAGCAGCATTTTACAAGTATTCTAATTTAAATTTAAATGTATCTTTATGGATTAATCACATAAGACAACTCTGAAATCTCTTTCAACATAAAAACAATGTATTTTCAGTGTTACTTGAAAAATGGGGCATAACATGTACATCCACATACCAAGCACTACAATATAATATAAATATAAAACACAGCAGCTTGTCTGCTTATGTACCATGCTTGGCCGCGTTTACAAGGCTGTTACTATGTCTATGAAATAATTCTTTTTGGAGGGAAGGGGGACTGTCTCTTTTACATATTGCAGGACTGGATACTGTCTGTCTTGGGTAAAATGACTTCCAAATTGCAGTGAAAGACCAGAAGCTGTAGTGCTGAAGAAGACCTGAGTTTTTAGCCTACACTTATCAAGTGTTGTCGATGGCCTTGTGCTGCAGTAATGAATGTCCTATGTTTGTCCTTTTGTGTTAACCCAGACCGTCTCCTCTCCCTGTGTATCCTGTCCTTCGAGTGTCTGAACACCGCGGCTTCCAAAGATCAGTGTGTGGCCAGCATCGAGGAGGCTTTCTTCACCCCCATCTGGCCTCCCCTCCTGGCCCTATTCAGGTAGGCTGTTGCAGTGCATCACCTGGCTCTAGGTCAGGCAGCTGGACAGACCAGCTCCTCAGTTCTGTAGATTTTCTTCCTGAAGAGCAGATTCATACTTTCACCAGTAGATGGCACTCTTACTTCATTAGGAGCTGTGAACTGGGTACACTGCTGCTTTCAACCCTAATACTGCAAATTTCACTTTAAGCTTGTCTTTTTGTTTTTTTTTTCGATTTTAATTATTGTTAAATTCTCTTGATTTAGTTTTTTCCTCTACAGCAGTAAAGAATATTTTTAATAATTCTACGCAGAATAGTAGTAAATTGCTTCTCATGGGATTCCAACCATTAATTGATTTGTTTTAAAACTGATAGTTGGGTTTACTGCTTGAAGTGCAAATTGAAAGGTGTTGTTTTTTGCCATGCTTTATTTGCAAGATGAATAGATTAAAAGAACCTTTTTTCTAATTTTCTAATTCTATTCTAATATGGAATTTGATTGTACTGAGGAAAAATAATAATAATAATAATCTACCTCTTTGCACCTTATGAAAGCCAGAGAAATATAACTAGGATATCTAGTCAGTTTGTACACTTAAACATTTATTCTTTTCTGGTGTTTGTTGCAGTTTAAGCTCTTGCTTGCTTAGTTAATCCAATTATTTGCTCAATTAGAGACTGTTAAGATAAAAGGCCCGAAGATGCATGATCTAAGATACGTTTTGAGCCCTTGAGCTAAGATCATTTGTATGTTTCAGATAAGTAGCGCAATTAAGTAATTGCAAGGTCAGGTGGAAAGAAGAGCTGGTAGAAACAAAACCGCAGGGCTCCTCAAATCGACTTTGACACCTTTGCTGGTGAAATAGTTTTACTCTAATCTGTGGTTGAGCTCTTTCTTTCCCAGTCAAACGGACTTCTCGTTCAGGCAGCTTTATCGTGTGCCACAATGTAAGATTTAGAATCAATGGGCATTCACCTGTTTTTGCAATCAATGTTGCATGTGAAATATTACTAGGAGAAGTGCTATCGCCTTATTTTGAAGATTGATGGCATAATGTATAATGGCATTGGTTTAAAATGCTACCTAAAGCCACACTGTGTACTTAATTGTGGGTTGTTTTTGAAATGACAATCCTTGTTGAGCCAGTCTGTATAACGCACACTCCCTTCTATAGAAAAACTGCTTTAAAATGGGTAGCCCAAGGCCAATATTGTCTGGTAGCACCTATGGCCTAAAATTAACAATGTGTAAAATCCAGCTTATGGTCACATTGTAAGGAATAGAAACATTGTGAGAAGGATCAAAGCCCTTTGCAATGACATGTGTGCTGAAGGTAAACCAATTCAGGACTTCTAGGATTTTTACTTTTCCCCACCAGCGCAGGCAAAAGGGAATTGTTAGAATGATTGGCTTCCTTATCTATTCTTGCAAGAGCTGTCCAGTGTGCTGAATACCATTCATAGTGGGTTGCAGGTTACTGTTAAAGACCCTACCTGTGCTGTTTAAACTGTGAACTGGAATGTGGTTTCAAGTGTACCTGCTGACAGCAGGGTGGGTACCCGTTGCCTCTCTGTGTTAACAAAATCATAGTAAACCAAGAGACTCTCTCACCTTGTTCTGTTGCTGGACAGGAATTCATCCAGATTGTGAGGAGTACATTTTTAATCCATCTGAGCTATATTTGTGTTATGTAGTGACTTCACAAAGTGCTGTTCGTTTAACACTGTACTGCTGTTTTGGTTTTACAAGTTGATGGCTTTTTAGGTGAGTGTTCCTTGTTATGCAACCCAACTTGTGTATCACCCAACAGCTGTTAAAGCATACCTTCTTCTTACTTTGTAGGAAAGTGTACTTGTGTAGGGAGATGGCCTTTGCCAAAAGCATGAAACTCTACAAAGACGCCACACCTGGAGATATCGGCGTTGCATACAAACTCTTCCCCCCCGACCCGGCTTCTCTCTCCGGATCCTACCCGTATGAAGCAGCGGTGCAAGAACTGAGACTCCTCTCCAAAGACTTCTGCCCACAGAAGAAACTAGAGTGTATTGGTAAGATCTCGCTGTGCAAAATACATTGAGTTACTGAAAGAGTTGCTTATATTTGGATTATTGAATGATTTGGGTTATACATTAATAGAGCCATGTTTTATTCAAATAACTTCCCTACAAGATTACAAAGCTATTATACGAAGGACTCCTAGCTTTAGAAGTGAAATGCTTGCTTTTGGGTGATTATAAAATGTGTCAATTTATCTTAAGGCTGGGCAGTAAGAGTTACACCCTGGTGTCTTTGCAAAATACAGGCCCGTCTGAACTAGAATGCACTCTCAGACTTGAATCATAATGACTACAACATGATGGATGTGACTATGGTTTATTCTATGTAAATAAATGTAGATGCCTCTTTATATTTAGGGATTGTCAGGTTTTGTACTTTTTCATCCTTGTTGACAACACGGCAATTGCAAAGTGGAAAGTGGAAGCTGCCCTTCTACTGAGTCATTCAGTTGCACAGTATTGAGTGGTAGAAGCCATAATCTCCAGTCCTTACCGTTTGTGTGTGTGTGTGTGTGTGTTGTTGTTTTTCTTCAGTTCGGGCTCTGCGCTTGATCTGCGAGTGTGCGGAGGATTACCGTAGTTACCATACACCGGCCGCCCCTCCCAGCGCCGCTGCCATGTGAGTATACCCTTGCCCCTAAACCCTTACTCAGTGAAAGATATGAAGGAGATGCAGGAGTAAATGAGGAAGAAACATAACAGTATTTTAAGTATTGCATTACATATATCATACATGATTTTGTGGATGTTTTCAAAACTACCCTGTTACGTTGAGTGGATTCATTATTGATACATCCGTTTATAATTACAACTTTGGTTGTTATGATCTTACTCCAGGTATGATAAGGACAGGCCAACAATTCAGACTAACCTGTCAACTCTCTCCAAGTTTTATTGAAGTTTTATTGTTCCTCCAGTGTGATCAGACTAGCAGACTGCAGAGGGGAAACCTAACTATGGTTTGATTACATTCCAGAAATGTAATTTAACGGCTTTGTTTGTCTTCTATGATTACTTTGAATTGGTAACATCTTTTCAATGTAAACACAATTTCACATTTCTTTAAGCACAAAGGTTTTCCACTCCTCTTTATTAAGCATTGAGGGGAAATGCAGCTTTTCTTGGCTATTATTTTTTGCCCAAATATGTCTTTGTTTACTACTGGGCAGCAGTGGATTTTCTTACATATTATTAATAGGAGTCGAGCTTTTCTGTTATGGAAGAGCTTGCCGCATTACAGCTCTTGAAACCTTATCTAGCTCTTTGGACCAAAAGACCAGTGTACTGTGCATCTGCAATCGAGCTTCACGTTAAAACACTCCGGCTGTCCTATCTCGCTGGCACTGCTTTTTCTCTGAAATGCAGCCATTTTCAGGCAGATTAGAATGAATAGTTTATTTTAGGCAGTAAACTTGGAACAGCTTCTAAACTCAAGCTCTCAGCCGCACTCCAATTTATCCATCTCTTGGCCAACCCTTTAGAACAGATCCCAAGTATTAGGGCACTTGTAGTTCCATGTAAATAAGGTTCTCGGCTGGAATTCATATAGCGTTAATGCACATTACATAAGTGTATTTTATTAAGGTTCTAGAAAACTCTGGTTGAATATGGAAGTGAAGTGCTGGTAATGTATTAGGTTTTTGGATGCATAATGGGAGTAACACCTGGAAATCTTACTGAAATACATCTAGAAGAACAGTATTTTTGATGGTATTGTTTATGATTGTTATGGTTAAATGTAAATAATTATTGAAATTCTTTGATAAACATTCTAGTTTTTGTGCCCACTGGTAAATCTAAGCTCTCCAACAAGGTTTGTATTGCTGACTGCTATCCCTTTGACTTTAGACTAGAGAACTGTCCTATTTTTATTATTTTTTGGTTTGTTTTTGTCTCATGTTTTTAGTTGTCAGAGGCAGAAGGGGTATCAAAGCTTATCTTGTCTCTGAGATGAAGAGTTTTAACACGGACTTCTCCCCCCTGTGTCAGAATGGTGTGGAGTCTAGGGCTGTTGTCAGTCCACATCAAGTGGCATGCTGTCCATAGAGCAGTGGGTGCTCCGGGCACACGCAGCCCCCTGTGGAGTGGGTGAAGTGGGGGCGTCCCCTGTCAGGGTCCCCTGGTCTCAAATGTGCTGTGGCAGATCCTTGCGGGAGTCTGCAAGCAGCTCGGCTCCCTTATCTGGGTCAGCAAACTTCACTGCAGACCGGGAACAAACACAAAGCTGCCCCACTAGGAGACAAAAGAAAATTGAGTACAGTTGTTTTTCTTTTGTTCAGTGTACAAACCAAACCAGCATCTGGCTGTGTTGTGAAACCAAAGCTATGCCCCTGTTTGCCCCCACAAAGGGATTCCCCACCAGTGGAGTCTAAAGCAGAAAAGCCACAGACAAAGACGGTGTTTACACCCCACAGTATCATTCTCCTCAACGGGAGCCTTGTTTTTGAGGTTCAAAATCAACATGGTACTGGGACCCATATTGAGGCACTTGGTGGTGAATGTTGTTTTTCTTTGTTGTCATTTTTGATTAGTTGATGCCGTCAGGGCTTATGCAAAAAAATCTAAGTTTTTTTACAGTGTTCATGGATCCAAATCTTTACAGCTGCAAGGAAGTTCAAAGGCATACATTTAGGCGCAGGTAATGGCACTCTTGGTGTCACTGAGGTCTGTAAGATTTAAGACTGTTGGGGAGAGAGAATTCTCAGATCTGTCTATCTGGGTCTGTCACTCTGAGTGAGATTGCCCTGTACGTAATGTGTTTGTCTGGGTGTAGTAGTAGGCTCTTCAGCCCCCGTGGTTCAGAGAGGCAGTAACGGATGCAGGCAGCTTGTTTCCCAAGCTGAAAACGGCCTGCCTCTGGCCCGAGCACAGTGCAAACCATTTTAATAAAGGGGGTTTGATGGATACTATCAGACAGGGCTGCGCTAGACTGGCCCGGCCTGCAGGCCCCCTTAATGCCTGCCTTGTCTGGTGGCCGGGGGGTCCACAGGGGTTCTACAGAATGCTGTGCCAATTAGAGGAGCTTTAACCTGTCACACTGAATCTGTGTCAGGAGTGCGAGGGAGCTCAGTGGACAGACCTTCATCGCTTTGACTGCATGGCGTGTTGCCAGAGATGCACTTCACTCCTGGAGAGTGAACTTCTACTGAACACGGAGGAGTGGGAGGAAGGGAGAGGTCTCAATGTTGGGCTAACAGTTGGTTTTAAATCTCTGGAAGAATAAAATATCAGTGAGAATACAGACAGGGTTTTACTGGTTTAGATTAACATAAAACAAAGCCTTGATTTCGAGACCAGTTGGTTCATTAATGCACGCATTCGTATACCCTGGTCTCGGAGTATATCTATTAATGCACCCAGATATCATAGTATGTTCAGCCATACACTTATTTGTATTTGAACATGTATTGGCTCTCCATTGACAAGTACAAATCTACACTCCTTTTATTAACTGAGTGTGTGAAGATCATAGTAAGTCTTGGAGATTTTGTTGATGGACGCCAAATGAAGCAGGATGTGCTGCATTGCTTTGGGTGTATAGCCATGTATCTCTGGAGATATTTATACCAAACCAGTAACCACTAAATACAGGATAGCGATTCCAGCACAACCACCCAATGTTAATTCAAGGCATGGAATGATTTTGACTAATGGATTTTTATATTGTATGAGTAACTTTATATCCAGTTTTACAGATCAATAAAGGATTGTGGCAAATACCTTTAAATCATTTTCCAAACATCAGTTCTTAAAAATGAAACCTCTAGTTGTGCTGTACAACAACAAATGTACAGTTAGCATCTTATGCAGACTTTACTGATGGTCTCAGTTTTACTTGGTTGGCCAAAAAATAAATTTAATAACAATTAAGACTATAATAAATAATATATTAATAGTACATAGTACAAAAAATATTTGTAATGTTTAAATCGCCCGCCAACCAAGCGCACAATTTGTGGTTATCGTACAGTATCCAGGGGGCCATGACATAAAGTGCATAACAAATTGACAGGTACCTTAGGCTCCATTTATAGATTGTTTTTAAAATGAATAATGAAACATTGCAACTCAGAAGCGATCATAATTCAAGCCTCCACACAACATAACTGAAAGCACACATCTGTAACACTTTAAAAACAACAACCAAATTTAAGCAGATTAATTTATATATAGCTCTTTATAATATGTATTTGAATCTACAAAGTCTACTTCAAATGCTCCATTTAAAGTCATGATTTTAACTCGTAACACTTAAGAAAATTGACATTTTACATCTTTATTTTATTGTTTGTGTTGTGTATTTATTAATATTCAATTTCTTTTGTATTTGTGCAGTAACTAGTTCTACTGTTTGATTGAACAATAAAACAGGAGTCCTCCTATGTCAGAAAAGCGTAACAAAGCCACGTCCCACTCACCACGGTAATACTGATCACCGCGGTGAATTCCTCAACGGTATATCGATACCAAAAATCTGTCACTGGCACAGCCCTAGTGGGAATGCTGAATAGTGTGGCTATAGGCGACTGCTGCTCTTCCAAGAAAACAAAGTGACAAGTGGAAAAACCAAACCAAAACCATCCTGTGGTAGATCCAAACTGCTTGAAATATTCAGAGTAAAACAATGGATGTGATGGATGTGACCTGCAAAGAAGAAAAAAACTATTTTGGGATTAATTGGCATCTTGTCCTTGCCAAATATCCTCCTCCTGTACAGCGTTGGGGTTTTTGCAGGGGTCATTTGGCACCCTGCCTCTGAGACTCAAGGTGCTGCTTAATATTCAGTTGTTTTGGTTTCCCAGAATTCTAGAATCTTCTTCATGGTGCTGCTGTTGTTAAGCAGCTGCAACATCATTGCCATGGTGTGTGATTGGTTATCGCATGGTTGCTTGCCTCTCCCTCTGTTACAGCACATGCTTCGTTCCAACTTGTCAGTTGCTACCTGGTAAATAAAAGCAGCCCAGCAGTCACAAACCTATTTTAACAGTTCAGCTCCAAGAAAGTCAGCCTGCATTCATTGCTTTTTTTTGTGCTTTCTTGCTGGGATTAAATTAAGCTATCCAAGAGCAGCTGAACTTCTACACTGATGAACACAATGCCAGTGCTTTATTCCACAAATTAATTGACATTTAATTAAATCTGTATCGTTACATTCCACTCCTGTAGATTTTATTATGAAGGCTTATTGATTAATGTCCTTGAAACAAATGTCTTCCCACTGTCCCTCATGAATAATTCACAAAGGCAACATCATGGTATGCTTGTCTAAAAGAACAACATCATAAATGCTTTTAATTATGGTTTCTTGTGACTAATATTACCCATGAGGTGTTTTTGAGGCTGTGTTGACTGGTTCTGGTTAAATCATTATCGCTGTGATTATACTTTATTCTTATTATTGGCTTCTAAGTCACGTTTTGCATGACCGCCGATTAAGTCATTGTGGCACAGAATCTTGTGCAAACCTTCCCCCCCCTCAAAGAAGTTCCTTGACATGGTAGAAAGGAATGTAACCACAATCTAATGCAGAATCATGCAGTACACATCCATATTCTATAGGAAGTATAGAATCTGAAGTTAGAGGCAGAAATTCTCAGTGTGATTTATAACGCTGAAGAGATTCTCATTTATTGTTTCTTCATAAGATTTTGAGTGCTGGAGCTCTAAGCCCCATTGAGATACAACTTCTTAACCATGGAGTCTCACTAATGGTGCAGTAAACTCTGTGAGGAAGAGTTCACAGGAGGTGTGTGCCGTGCTGTGGGAGTTTACAATGTTGCCCACAGTGCTGACTGTGGCCGAGTTGGTTTCCAGTGCTCAGTGGTTGTGGCAACTGTTCTTCCGGCACACTGGAAAATTCATTTAAAACCACACATTTATTATTTAAAAAATATATAAATTCTGATTTACATTTTCAATGTTTTCCCTCGTCACTAGGGTTTATTACCGAAAAACTATTTGAAATTCAGCATTTGTTTGTTTCTCCATTCAGCTCCATATGCTGTTTTGTTTTGCTCATTCGAGACAATACAGAGGGATTTTTCTGTAAAACATACTTCTAGTTTCATGGTTGACCTACTCTATATATATATATATATATATATATATATATATATATATATATATATATATATATATATATATATATAAAAAAAAAAAAAAAAAGATATAGCTGTAGAGTCATTAAAGCCTGTAGACCAAGTTCACTTCACTTATGCAAACTTTAGGATCCCTTTTCAAACCCTCCATGTTTTCCATATTATTAAACAGTTCAGTAGATCTGGGCTTGGCCTTAACTGTATTCTTTTTGTTTCCTTGTGGGATTAACCTCGGACTATTTCAGCATGTAAAAGTACCCTGCTCGTTACTCATTTATCCCTGTCTAGCCTTCAGAAAAAGAAAAGTTCTGAAAGGCAAGAAATCAAAACTGTGCATGTTGTAAAAAGACTACCACTATGAACATGAAAACTGGTAGAGTAATCAGAGGTCAGTTAACTTGAATTCTGATTTCTTTAGGTATTTAGAACTTGGGGGAACAAGGTTAAAATGGAAATTGGACCCTATGAACAGAAAATCTGGTTTGTTCTGGAGGATTATTGTGTCATCGAGAGGCAAAGGAGCATTCTAATTATGAGGAATATAAGATTTCTTTAATTGCAGTGTGTCCTGCTGAGGTATGCAGTTGACGGCTAATCCTACAGTTTAGCTTTGTGGGGTGTTGCTATGCCTTATTGAGCAAGGTGTTTCACATAGGAGGGCCGACACTGAGAGAAACCTCCCTTGCATTCCTCTCATTGTTCTCCTGCCTCAGACAGGCTCATATACTCGTATGGATTAGGATTAACGCTCAGGAATGAATACAGGGGCATGTGATCATGTGACTGTTCCACACATTCTACCAAAAAAGAGCAGGAGGTGGTTTTCATTCATTCAAGGTTTAGTGTCAGTTTGATCTACCTTGGATGTAGGGTCTTAGTTGATATTTTGGCTGGTCAGTAGAGTGACCCCATTTTAATTTAAGAGAACCAACCATGGCCATTAAATTTAAATATGTTGGTTGTTGATGCTGTCAACCCTGATTCCATTGTGCTAAAACTGAATACTGTTGTGTCCTGTTTAGAAACCAGCACAAAGCTATATCCTCTCCCCGTTTACTTTCTACCTAGGAAACTGCTCTGCTTTGAGCTCTGCACTCTATAATATTGTATTTTCGCTGCCTTTCTGAGTTTCCTGCTTCGTGCAGGGGCAGTGCATGATGCTCTTGGGTTACCTGGGCTGTACTGTGAAAGCAGACACTGTTAGTCGCTGTCACGCAAGGGCTTCCCCTCCTCCCTTTCCCTAAGGCAAGGTGGTTACTGTGGTTGCATGGTCCGCACTGCTCCCAGCTCCAGCAGCCCCCCTCTTGCTCTCCTGCAGTGCCAGCACACACCACTGCCAGCTTTCTCTTCATTTAGACTCTTCCAGCAACAGGAAGCCAGTCTCAAAACAACACATTTTACAGGCCTTTGGTGGGTTTTCCACAGGAACCAAGCGCATAGAATGCTCCCCATAATGAGATGCCAGGACACATTTCAGTGGTCATATCTGTGAACGAGTGGTGGCATAAGCAGACTGTGTGAAGTTGATATTAATCAAAGTGGGAAACGTGTACGATGGAAGTGGATTCTGGGAGCCTCCTGGTCCCCAAGATGACTCCGGGGTTCTAGGTTTCAGTCCTCTCACTTATTTAGCAAGAAACAGATTCAATACAATATGTGAGCTGCAGGTTTTTAAAGATCCTTAACAATCATATAGGCTGTTGGGATCAGGATGTACTACCACTTCTCTGCAAAATGATCTTGTGTGCCTTTTTTTCTCCCTCCTCTAGCCACAATGTTGATGCAATCAGTTTTTAACTGCATTGAGGTTTTCTGAGGGTCAGTTTGAGCTCTTAAGCCATGATCTACGCCATCTTTTTCAAAAGTGACAATTTGCCCCTATGTCCCTCTATCTTTCTGCGTCTCGGTGACAGAAAATATCAACCCGTGCCATCAAGTTATTTGGGCCTTTGCCTCTGTGTATCAGGCTTATCAACTTCTTTGGCTGTCTTTCTCTGTAAGCGTTGCCCTGTACTAACCTGTGTGTCTCTCCCTCTCTGCCAGCGGTGCCGATGACCTGCTCCCCATCCTCTCCTATGTGGCTGTGAGGAGCGAGCTGCCCCAGCTGGTAGCGGAGTGTGCCGCCCTGGAGGAGTTCATTCATGAAGGGTACGGCACGTGGCTTTGTCTTCTGTATTACGTACAAGACAGCTCCCCTATCTAAACCTCCAGGAAGAAATGTGCCCCAGTCCAGCTCCATTACACCATGAGTCCCGTCTATGTGTCCAGCAGGTAACAGTCTGATCAAAGCCCACCTCATTTGAAAGCCAATCAGGAAGGACTACCTATCTCAAAAGTTACACTGGAAGGAGGGAGCAATCTTGAACTTTTCCACTGTGTAACCAGTGTGCATGTGGAAACTTGAAGACTGTTCCCTCTCCTATTTGTTTAACGAGCCCCTGCTCACGATATTTACGTTTTCTCAACCCAGTCTCTCGTATCTCTTAAGCTGTCCCAGATGATGGCGATTAGAGACCTACTGAGGGGATGGAAACCGAGTAGAGTTTCGGATTCTTTCCAGTCTTAACAGCCAGACTTAACATTGAGGGATTTGCATGGGTGTAAATGTTATTTCATTCCTATCTCCTGCAGTACTATTTAAGCAATTTTTTATACATTGGTATTGCCAGATCTTTTGTTTTGTTTCTTTTGTTTTTCACTGCATACCAAGTCCAGAAAGGAATCTTACTCTCTGTAAATATATTTGCAAGAAAGCTGAAGGTATTCAGAAAATATCATTTCATACCTGTGCTCATAAATAAGTCGCATTTGTTTTTCAGTGACAGCAAAATGATTGGTTTAACAATCTAACCTGTCCACAGTATCCCTGGCAGTGCAACAAATCTGGAAGCAAAACTTTACTTCCTTTTAGATCGTTCCTGAAAGTAGATAATTACTTTGCCCAGCTTTTTTTTTTAATTTGCCTCATTTCACGTGTCTGTATTTGGCATGCGAGGCTGTGGTAGCCACAACATCTTGAAGCCTGGGTGGATTGGGAGGCTTGTGTGCCTTTAAAAGATTTTTGTGTATCCGCAAAAAAACATTATTTATAGACTCATTAAATTAAAAGGCATGGAAAGATACATGGATTAACTTGTTCGTTTTCTTCAGCTCAAGACTTCATGGGGCAATTATGAACTGTTAAGCATTAGACATTTTGAAAACATTGAAGAGATTTAATGTGAGGACAGGCAGTCTGCTTACATTAATTAGAGGGGTATTGAAGGGGATGATCCCAATTGTTTCAAGAGAATAAAGGGCTTTGGTTAAGTGCTTTATAGGAGGCTGAAACTGTTTATATAAAACATAGCTACATAAATGTTCTCTTCCTTTAGATTTAAGTCACAAGTAGACTAGTTGTATATAGCATTTAGGAGAAGCTTGATTTTGGGCCAGGAGCAGTATATATATTACACATTTAAGAAGAGAAGGAATGTTTGTCCCATTTTGCTAATTTCTTTGCTAGCTTATTGTTCCCAGGATGCTTTTGGAAGCATGCCACTGGATCCATTCACACTACATTGTTGGGTAGTTTGCGCTAAATACCCACAGAGCCTTTTAACCCATTAGGGAAATCAAAATAAGGAATTTAAAAAATAAATATATATAAGGAAACCCTTTTCCTCCTGGACTGAACAGATGACACTAGTCAGAAAACAGTCTGAACAACCCTGCTATATTCTAATGCTGCCTTTTCTAAGCCTTTTTTATTTTTGACTATCTAGAAAGAGTGGGTTTCTAAATGTTCCTACAGGGTGCTTTATTGAATTGTCAGTTTAGTCCTCAAAGGTTGTTCTATAATGCTGCAGTCTGCGAGAGTGCCATGAGCCTTGCCCATATTGAATTTCCAAATTTCCATGCTCTTACTTTACAAACATTAGTGATTCAGAAGCTTGCCTGAATCCATGGCAGGACTATCTCTGGGTTTGGTTAGAACATTCTGTATATTTATACACAAGGTGTGAAGGGTTATACCAAAAACTTGTTTAGCGTTGCATTTAAAAAATACGTCCATTATTTTGTAAATAATTTTGCTTGTCACTTGTTTCATATAAAACTTTCACGACAGGAAAATGTAAGCTTTCACAACAGAAAACAATCATGCAGTCACAAGTTATAGCTTCCCCCTCCTTTATAATTATACATTGTAAATATACAGTTCGGTGGCATACAGAGCCAAAATGAGCAAAAATTACGACGATTGTATCACTGTGCAAATATTTATGGACTGTATTTGAGCTTTTAATATTGGAAAATCATTTTTGTTTTCTATTACTTATACAAGGTATTACAGCAAGCCGTCCCATTGATTGTAGCCATAGGGCACAGCTTTGTCCTGAATTCCTGGTGCATTGTCCTCCCAATCAAAGGGCCCATGTCTTGTGATGGGTCTCAAGGCAGCTTGCGTGTTAAAAAAGGACAAACTGAGACAGGCCAGCGAGCCCCAGGGAGGGGCAGCCATGACAGGATGGAATAGAGCATCTGGCCTGCAGTCCTCCTGCTGCTGAGCTCGGAAACAAACCACACCAAACCCCCCTCCCGCTAAAGTGCACCCGAGAGCCATGCAGGAATGCAAACGCGCGCAGACTCGGAGAGGAGCTGCAGAGCCCCGTGCGAGAGAGCGAAGGAAGCTCTCGCCAGCAGCTTTGGCAGACGGCAAGCTCTTCTCTCGTGTCTTGAACTAATTAGTGGGAGGTCACCCAAAGTTAACGGCAGTTTTTAATTCGGAGTCTCAGAGGCTGCTGTCACGAGAGCCTGTGCGTTTTTTGTTTGTTATTTTTCTCTCCGTTTTTATTATTATTTTATTTTTTTTATTTAATTTCCTTGCTAGGCTCAGGAGAGGAGTGTGTGCTGACATCCCGTGTCTCCTCGCACAAGATAAATGGTTTGGTCTCTTCTTGTATGTTTGAAACTCGAAACAAAAGATTTTAATCAGAGAAGAGGCTTGTAGGTAAATTTTTACCCCCTGCTTCACCGCAATCTGAGTTTGGTTACCTTCTCACAGGAAGCCTAGCAATCTGGGATTGCAGTGCCATTGTATTTTATTCTTCTTAATAACATTCTTTGTCACCTCAGGGGGACATGCTTTACAATTGGAGCTCTACTATAGAGGACTAATACCTCGAATTTGGTAGAGTTGCTGAAATCCTTTGAGATTAATCTTAATCAAATGCCGTGTATGCTTTCATGTCAACATATTTGTCTTACTGCTTAATTCATATTTCAGCACGGCAATTTAACAAAGTACAACTGGGACCGCACATGAAGCATAAAAAGCAGCATACCCTAACCCACCCATATCCAAGGCAAAATCCTCTTTGAGTGAAGACACTGCTTGACCACAGAAATGTAACCTAGTTCTGTGATCTCCAAAAAATACAAATTCATGAGTTTATACCCACATGTATATTATTTGGGGGTTGGAGAAGCTGAACCTTTACCACTGAAGGAAAATCTCTAAAAACTGTGAAAGAGACCACATGCAAAAAAACATAATAATCAGTGTTTGCTCCACTTTATAGTTTATTGGACAAAAAAATGTATGTGGATTACTCCATACTAATTTTTTTTTCTATGGAAGAGATTAATAGAGGCTTATTCTTCTATAACCCAGTGTTGCCATATCACCATATTGCTAGGTTTGAGTATCTGTCCTGATTGTTTCAGTGTTTGTCAGGTTACTGTTCTGGATGAACTCCAGGAGGCCAGTTTGCTGGATTAGATTAAGTTCAAGATTACATCAGCAAAACGCAGTTCCTTAAGTCAAAATTCAGGACGCATACTTGGGCACGAAGCGATTGACACTCTTCTCATTCCGTTATGTTTCTGTGTCACTTAAAAAGCCTGTTCTTTTTATGGAAATGAACCTTGATCTGACTTTGTGTAAAAGTACTTAGGAAAATCCATAGGCGTTCTTTATAGCAGTGTTTATAGTCAAATGTAATCAGTCCAGTGCTCCTCTCCCTAATTGATTATGTTCTCTGAAAAAAAAAAAGTATTACACTAAAGAATAACGAAATGGTGATCTGTGTCTGCTGTGCCAGGAAATGGACCCAAACTATTTGGTTGTAGTTGTCTTGTCTTCAGAGATCCAGTCAGTTTGGCAGTACTTTTGGTCTTTCTGTAGTTTAGTGTGTGCTTTTATTTTCCCATGTGGTGCACCACTTTGGTATTGCCAACCTTACTCATGCCAACCTCTGGATGACCCTTTTCATGGATTGTAATTGAACCAATGGAGTTCATGATCATGGAAGTGGTGTTTGCAGCAGTAACATCCAGCCTTGATTACACACAAAAAGTTGTGAGTTCATCAAAAACTCATTCTCCTTCAGAAAAATGTAAATAAAATGCATTTTCCCCAACACCTAGGAGAGATCTGAGCCTCAAGGCAGTTTAGGCTTATAATGGCTTATGAACTGGCAATCTAGACCACCTCTCTCCCAGGCGGGACCAGAGCCCCAATCCAGTCATCTCGGTTCTCAAGGCTATGTGCCACTGAGGACAGGGCTCACCGACAGAGCTGCCAACATGTTCTCGGCAGGGCTGTGCTGCACACACACAAGATCTGGGGCATTTGGTGCAATACAAAGGGAACCCTGCTGAGTTTTGTCGATTGATAATAAAGCTGAAGGGCATAACAAAGATAATGGAATAAGTGTTGTATAACTAATAAGTTCTCAAAAGCATAATGTACATGAAATAGTTTCTGGCACCAAGAAGTAGACCAGTTGAAGGCCAGCTCCACTGAAAGGCTACAGTTGGTGTTTGTCTGAAGTTTTCAGTGTAGGGCGAGTGGTCCAGTACTTGGTGTGGGTGTTGTTCATTTATTGTTTTTGTAGTAATCCTTTGCCTAATGGTGTTATGTTTCTCACTACTAACCCTAGTTTGACCTTTGAACTTAATACATTTTGATTTGGGCTAGGCTTCTGATTGTTAATTCTATTAATGGTCTAGTACAGTATGCTATTGCTATTTATCTAAAGCAATGGTGTTAATTGTCAGACGTTTCCATTTGGCACAACGCTGCTATATTAGTTTAGAAAGAGCAAACTGAGCCGGTGTAGTGCACCAGGGGACAAACTATTGACAACTGACACCCCATCACTGTGACTGTTGGCAGGTACCTGATCGGTGAGGAAGGCTACTGTCTCACATCCATGCAGAGTGCGCTCTCATACGTAGAGTCCCTGCATCGCCTCAAACCGGCTCCCTAAACTGCCCAGGTAAGTCCAAGAGAGATTTCCTCTCGTTGCATGATTGTGTCTTTTAGTCAGATTTTTGACATAACTGAAGAAAATAGAAGGTGAACTTTTACAAAATAATACAGGTTTAGTTACCATTCTTTTTGTAATATTTTAATCTTTAAGGATTTTTTTTCGTCATTGTTTTTCTCATGATGTATGTGATTCATCTGTAATCTTTCTTTGCATTTTATTTTGATTTCCCTGATCCCTCGAACGCTATCGTTTAGGCGTGCCACACTCTGTGGGAATAGGCCCAGACAGATTGGAGAAGGCCAAGCCTGAGTGGATATGTCACAATAAGCCAAGCGGGACATTTTAAGGACTTAAATATGGAATCCCCATTGCGATTTGAGATCTCGACGGCCTGCGTTTGAAGAGCGTTCGTCCGCCTTACTCACGGGTGAGCTGCCAACATCAGTGGTCCGTATGTGAGGCCAAAGGGATGTCCTTCATTAAAGAGTCGGCTAAAGGGAAATAGAGATGTTACTACCACCTTATTTGTTAGCCAGTTTTAGACATATTTCTGCTTGTTCTATTTGGGGTGCACCTTAGCTGTTTTGGTGGTCTGCAGGGTTCCCACATTACTAATTGTTCTTGTTGGCAGACAGCATGTTTAAAGATGCTGTGTCTTGATTCCCTTTAATAGTAGTTTCTTAGAAAAGTGAAACGCATTAAAGCCCAGCACTTTAAGCCTAAACCAGATAATCTGCCTCAATGGCAGGAAACTTTACACTCATATTTCCCTAGCTGCCTGTTCGATCTTTCTCCAGGAACAACAGCAAGGTTGACACATTTCCCCCTGCTTGCATTGCTGCCAAATCCTTGTGTTTTTTTGTTTTTTTTCCCTCTCAGCTTATAATGCTGTGTATGGCCTCTATCTCCATGTAATTGTGTAATGTTGAAGGTGAAGCCGGGTGATGGGTTTGTAATGAGGAGCTTTGTGTGGTCTGTGTCTTCTGAAACCACGTCACTCTCTCAATGATCAATCTTCACAACTTCAAATGTGAGACATAAAAAAACTTGCTGGAGTCTGGTTTGAGAGGACCCATCTAAAACCAGTTTGGTTTATGTATTTATTTGTATTTGACTTATTTTTAATGATTTAAAAAAGTCACTGGAAATGTTAACTAATGAGCATATCCTCTATAGCAGCCCCTCTTAAATTCCAGTCCTGATTAAATTCTGCAGGACATTTTATAAACTTTATTTTGCGTCCTTGCTTTGCTTTGAGGTGAGAAATGAAGGACTGCAGTCTTCAATACTAGTGATGTAACGGAGGGTATCATTTGCACTGTGAACTTTGGTTCACAATTAAACTAATTCCTGACCTGAGAGTAAATCCAGGCCTTGAGTGAAAGGATTTGTTAAAATGTATTCTGCAATTGCAGGGCTCTCAATTTATACATAAGATGCCTGCATGATACACTAGTTTAAGCTACAAATATACAGATGTTTGTGTCTGCTCATTTCAAGCTTTGAGTTTTGAGTCTCAATTCTGTGTCACAGCTGCTAATAAGATCGGAATCCTTCATCCTTTCTCCAGCAATCCTGTTATTCAGATGGGAAAGAGAAAGTGTACAATTCACAGAAGCAAAGTAAGATTTAGGATTACGTGTAGATCACATGAACTCCTCAACATCCGTTTCAACTGGAATGATTGTTTTAAATCTGCATATTCGGGTGATATTTTTTAAAACACAATTGTAAAAACAAAAAGAAGTATAGAGTATATTGTCTTGTCTGATTGTACAATTTGTGTAAAGCATGGCCAAAATATTAGGAAAGGTGCTCTAGAGGTGGGGAGGAATGTCACTCATTGGATATTCTCTGCCTAAAAGCGTTTTATCTTCTGCACAGCCATCATTCATGTTGAGCTGTATTCTCATTCGAATTACATTAGTGTGGAGACTGACATCAAACCTTTGGAGAACATTTCTAATGTACGAATAACATGTCCAAGTCTTGCACCGTTCCATAGATGAAACCTTTTTTGTTTCAGTCCTTTTTCTTTGAAATCTGTATTAGTGTTCAAGCTCGGAGGAAGTGGGAATGCTAAAGTTGGTAGTGCAATATACTGTAAACCCCCCCCCCCCTTTAAATATAATTTCTTTTTACATCACGTTTTTCAAGAATTCTTCTATTATAATTAGTAGTTTAATGTTCTGATGTATAATAAATGTAGACATGAGTACTGGGTTCTTATCCTTTACTTGTGTGTGCTAGGAACAGAAAAACGGCAAAAGTTTAAGAGGCAGATTTTCCTGAAAGGTCTCCCTGTCCTATAAATCATGTTACAACAGAACTCATGGAAAGAGGTGCAGTTTACTGAAATAACTACCTTTTTAACCCTTTAAGTATATATATATATATTTTTTTTTTTTTTTTTTTTTTTTCTTGTCTTTTGTTGAGCTACCTGCACAAAAGCCCACTGCACATGTAATCCAGAGAAGGTAACCAGAGTGAAATTTATTTTCATGTTGTGTTCGTATTCATCTCTTACATGATTTCCTCTTGACCACATAGTAGGTGAACTTAGAAACTCTGTAGAGCATATATTACATTTTAGAGATTTCCTTGTGCTTTGTGATTATTATTGCTTTATTTCTGATGTAATATCAGTACATTGATGAAAACAAACCATGTAAAATTGTATTACCTCTCAGTTTTCCATGTTTTTTTTTTTTTAAGCCTATCTTTTGAATAGTCTTACAAAACACAGTTAAGCCAGAGCCTCGGGGCTTCACTTCTGCATCCACTTTAACAGAAGGCAATGTACACAGACCAGATCAGATTTGCAGTGCTGTGCTGTGTCATACAATTCCTTGTGATAAACCAGTGTAGGTATTTAGAAAAACTTTCCAATTTGAGCTCTAGCACAAAAGCAAATCAGTAGAGGACATGGGATTTAAAAACAAACTTGGAAACTGAGAGCCTTTATTTTGTTTGTTTTGTGTTTTGGGGTTGCCATAGGAGCTTTGAACTCAGCCCCAGTCCCATTATCTTTGTCCAGGTTGCATAGTTGAATATGCCTCAAACTCTTTGCTCAGACGGCTCTTGAGAAACCAGCAGGAAATCTCAAGTGTCATCTCCTGAGAGCCAGTAGCACAAAATTACAACCACGTCGCCACCAACTACAACAACACAGGCCCCCAGCAAAGATGAGCTGCACAGTGCTACAACCGGGTTTCCAATGAGAAGCAGATTAACCTAAAATGCAGGGCTATTATAGATGAACCACTGTTGGTCCCTAGAATACCGATCATTCCTGGCCCATGTGGAAATCCTTCGGTAACAGTGTTCTGCTGTACAGTTGTTCCATAATTGTCAACCCCCCCTCTTAAAAATTCAAAAAGCAACAACCTCAGTCCCACATTTTACATGAATATGATTTTGACTCATCTGAGGTGATTGATCACAAGCAGGACAATGTTTTGACATCTGCTTTCAGAACGTCCTTCTGAAAAACAAGAATTGTCTAATTTATTATTCTGTAGTCTGTTATAAAAACTGCTGTGGTTTCTCAGGGTTTGTTTTTGAAATCTGGGAGATGAATGTATTGATGTTACTGTTCAGGATGTTGCTTTAACAATGTGCACTGCTTATTCGTAACACTGCAATCCACAGAGATGTACAATACTCATTCTGTTTCAATTATTTTCAGTGTACTTTTGATGTTTTTGTTGACAATTTGTGTGTGTATGCATAGATATTTAATGCTTCCTCACTTGTTATAGCATGTCAATTCTGAAGCATATTTAAAAAAAAGTCCATATATACTGCACATCAGTACCCACCCACATTTGCACACTATCTCACAGAAGACCTTTTCAGGTTCATTGTTCATTTATGAAAAATGTTGACTTCTTCAGGTAACATGGCATATTAAAATGACAGACATGTCAAATGTTCTCTCCGTAACTGTCTCAGCATTTGCCCGAGGAATCACTTGGCAAGGAACCCACAAAGATCTGAAATAAGCAAAACCTGGATGGCAATTACCTCATTTATACCAAGATCATTCATCACAGAGATTATTTTTTGTTGTAAATCCATGTAACTTTCCTGGCACAGGGGGTTGTTGGCTGTGGATTTTGTTACGCATTTGTAAATGTAAGCATTACAAACACTGGCATTGATACTTTTCCATGTAGACAATAGTGTTGTTTTTTAATTATTTCTGTTAATTCCAGTTCATATTTACAAAATGTAGACATCTAACTTGATTCAAGTATATAATTTTTAAACAGTGCTTGCTTCTTCCAAAAATGGTAAGTGCACTACTGAATGTATGTAGTTTAGATCTGCAAATTGTTATTTATTTTTTCAAGCAGAATTCTTGACTGAATTGTAGTATCATGTGAAATGACTGCACGCCGGGCGTGAGAGAAGATCTCCGTTGTATATTTGGTTTGGCTCCTCTCTCCTACTGAGGTGAAGTGACATACCTGAACAACCATGGGAAGGATAAATCCACTGGAATCCCTGTGAATACCATTTTATTTATTTTATTGAATTTCAATGATGAGCCAATAACGCTCTCTGCCTTGGGGCGATTCAATCTTAAAAGATCGGAGTGCATCAGCAAGCAGTTGTATAATGGAAAGATGTAGAGAACTTGCATAGCAACCTCTTTACTACTCAGATATAATATTAGACTAATTTATATATAAGTGTATTGATGAGGAGATATATTTTTTGGCTTTTTATTTTTTATTTGGTTTTGTTTGTCCATTTTATGAATTAGAGGGTAAAAAGGGTAGTTTGCATGAAAAACAGGGAGGCGGGGGGTGATGTATATGATTTCCTTCCATAAAAACAAGTTTGCATCATAATTTAATCAGCGTAGAGGAACTTGCAGTTTAATAGAAGTGGAGTGTCACTCAGCAGCTCCATGTATATTTACATCTTTACATCAAGATTCCCTGAGTGTAGAGCGGGAGGGAAGGTTCTTGGTGAAGCCGAATCCTGTGGTCTGAGCTCTTTAATTGCTCAATCTGTATGCAAAGATATGCAACATGTTTTCCTGCTGAAGTGTATTAAACTCATTTGTACTGGAACTAACATTAAGTTAGCCTGAATTTTGAATGTCAAATGTACACTACAAATGCATAGCTGCAAGTTTCTGTAAATAAAATGTTTATCTTTTTATGCCAGTGTGCTGCTTTATAGAGTACTGTACGATGTAAGCAAGATGTTTTTATTTATAATAAAATCATGAAAACTTGGACCACACTCTGTGTAGGTATTTTGTTTGGGGGGATCGTAACATCTCATAATGTTGCTATTCCTGGTATGTACATCAATACATTTTGAATCCAAGAAGGAAGAAATTACTGTGTATCTGTCAATAGCAGTGAAGTCATTTTATACTTATTAGGTGGTCTGTGTATACTTGTACATAAGACTAATGCTTTACACTCTTATTTACAATACAGCACCTACATCAAAATACATCAAACAGTGGAAGTATTTTAGTTCTCTGCAATGAAAAGTTTTTTTATATAGTTTTGGTATAGTAATAAAAATCTGTTTTTTTTTCCCAGAGCGACTTCCTTTTCACCCCATTTGTTGAGCGGCAGTCGAGGTAGGAATTGGTTAACTGAGTTAAAGTGCTTTATCCCATGATGTGCAGATCAAGCTTCACTTGGATTCCTTGCTCCCTTTCCAAAAAAAAAAAGCGCCACACCCAAATTTAAATGCATTGAAACCATACATTATTATCCAGCAGCAGAAAAAACTATTCGTATGAGAGGGTGTATCCTAAATTGTTCTAGTCACTTATTCAGGATTTGGAGACCTCCATCTCTGGGTTCTGTTAAAAAGACCGAACAGTGCGCCCATTTTCAGCCCATTGTGTGCATAAGTTCATTGCAAGCTGTATGGTAATGTTTAATCTGAAAAACTGTATAAGACTAGATGCCACAAAGGGGAAAATGCAAATTCAAGGGGTAAGATATTAGCTGAGGGCAGCGTTCAACAGAGCAGTGTGGCACACTGACATCACGCTGTCCGTCAGAGTCTCTAATGTTTACACAGGCCCAGATACATTATGATCAATGTTGTGAGGCAGAGGAGTAAACATGCCACCCTGAATCAGTCATGGAACATTGATTTTAGCCCCCCCCCAAAAAGTGTTTGTTTTATCTTCCATCTAAAAAATACAGCATCTCCAAAATGAGTCCTATCTCATCTAGTTCATTAAAACTCTGTGTCTGGAGGAAAATTCTTGCACATAACACTTTGGCATCAGTGAAAATTAAAATGGTCTTTTTGCTGCAATGTCAACTAAGGATGTGGTGGTTTTTTATTATTCTCTGGTTTTTACAGTCAACTTTGTGGTTCCCATATGCAGTGTGATGCCAAAATATAATTGGTACCTCACCAAACTGTCATGCACATTCAAATGTTCGGTACTTTCTCTGTATTTTGTGTCTTTGTAATGATACGGGCTGTTATCTTCATCCTGAGAATACCCTGACTTGTCCTTGTAACGAATGCAGCCACAGTCCTCTTATGTCACCAGTCTGTTTTGCATCTGGCTGTATTTGAACAGGCTGCAAATCCATCAAATATTTTCCTAGCCTCGATGATTAAATGAACAACCTTGCTGCTCAAGGAAAAAAAGACTGAAGGGTCATTGTCTCCGTTATCATTGGGTGTTCATTTCATGGGTTCATCAGTTCATTTCCAGGTAGAAGTGTACTTATCCCTTCAGATTTGTTTGCCTGTCCCTTGGATTTTCCCAGTCTATTTTCTCCTTGAAGGGCTGAATGATGGGCTTTTGAATAATTGTATTTTCAAATCCCTCGCCCATATATCCAGTGCTGTGTGACTGTGAGACCCAGGGAGGCTGCCGTGAGAAGTGCAAGTTTGAGCATGGCCAACCCCTGTCGAGCTTTGGAAGGTGACTAAAAGATGTGTTGATCGTTTAAATATATTTTGATTGCTGAGAGGGTGCAGCATGACATTTAGCAGTTGGACTCTGTGTCTGCTGAGCTCTGCTGCTCTGCTCAGACCTTGGTGGTTTATTGGGCTGCAGAAGCACATCTGGCAGTTGAGAAGATGAGAGGTGGCGGCTCCTTCAGCGTAATGTCATAACAAGCTCCAGTGTCCGGACAAGCTCTTGGAGGGGACCCTCTGGGGTTTTCCTTCACACTGTTTGCAGGCAGTTCATTAGGTCATGGTCATGATTAGGGTGAGAGCTAAGTATCCTTTGGCTGTTCCTATTCAAGTCTATTCTAGATCGCCCTGAGGAATTTCAGTGATGTTCGACTGGGTGCATCAAAAGCAGGTATTAAAGACCCTTTCACACTGTAACACAAACCCTAAATCAGATTACCCAGCCACATAGATAGCCCTGTTTATAGAACCAGTAAATAACACAATATCAGGATTTCCTTTTAAATGTACCCGTCAGTCCTTTGTTCAGTTTTGCGTGGGTGCCTAGCTGTCGAGCTGTCGGTAGCAGTCTCTATGTATATCTCTCTAGATTCTCAAACCCGAGACACATTGCTGAGAGCCTTCTGCAAAAACCTCTGGACCCTCCCAAAACCTCCATGAGTAGTTAAACCAAAAAAATTTAAAGATTATGGCAGCTCTTTCTTTGAATATTAACTTTAAAGACGCCACAGAAAATATATATATTCACCTCAAACTAAAATTGTTTCTTGGCTCTCTATTTGCACGTCATAAAGACTCTTAATGAGTTTTTTTTTTTTTTTTGTGTTGGGGTGGCAGTCAAGGCTGAAATTGTGAAATGTTTTACTGTATAACTCAATTTAGGATAGTGCCCCCCATTTGTTTTTAAGCAGACGTATTTTATGTCATTGTAATTAAGCAATACATTATTTTACAGTACTTTGCACCAGATATCCCACATCTTCAGAATGGAGACATTTTCTTATATGGACATTTGTTTCACATTTTCATATGTCAATATCATGAATACAGTTGTTGATATCAAATCTAGTGATGTTATGTATTTTAGTAGATGTTTTTGTCCTGAGGATTATTTTAACTGCTGGAAATGTTCCCATGCTCTAAAAGGTATACAAATGAATCCAAAACTACACTTAATGCTGACTTTAAACAGACAACTTTTTCTATCTATAAGTCTATCTACACTACCATTCAAAAGTTTGGGGTCACTTAGAAATGTCCTTGTTTTTGAAAAAGAAAAGCGCATTTTGTGTCCATTAAAATTACATCAAATTGATAAGAAATACAGTGTAGAAAGTGTTAATGTTGTAAATGACTATTGTAACTGGAAACTGCTGATCTGTAATGGAATATCTACATAGGCGTACAGAGGCCCATTATCAGCAACCATCAGTCCTGTGATCCAATGGCATGTTGTGTTTGCTAATCCAAGTTAATCATTTTAAAAGGCTAATTGTTCATTAGAAAACCCTTTTGCAATTATGTTAGCACAGCTGAAAACTGTTGTGCTGATTAAAGAAGCAATAAAATTGGCCTTCTTTGGACTAGTTGAGTATCTGTAGCATCCGCAAATATGGGTTTGATTACAGGCTCAAAATGGCCAGAAACAAAGAACTTTCTTCTGAAACTCGTCAGTCTATTCTTCTTCTAGGCAGAGTTGCAAAGAAAAAGCCATATCTCAGACTGGCCAATAAAAAGAAAAGATTAAGATGGGCAAAAGAACACAGACACTGGACAGAGGATGATTGGAAAAAAGTGTTATGGACAGACGAATCTAAGTTTGAGGTGTTCAGATCACAAAGAAGAACGTTCGTGAGACGCAGACCAAATGAAAAGATGCTGGAAGAGTGCTTGACACCATCTGTCAAGCATGGTGGAGGCAATGTGATGGTCTGGGGGTGCTCTGGTGGTCGTAAAGTGGGAGATTTGTACAGGGTAAAAGGGATCTTGAAGATGGAAGGCTATCACTCCATTTTGCAATGCCATGCCATACCCTGTGGATGGCGCTTGATTGGAGCCAATTTCCTCCTACAACAGGACAATGACCCAAAGCATAGAGCACAGTCATCTGATCTCAACCCTATTGAGCTGTTGTGGGAGCAGCTTGACTATATGAAGTGCCCATCCAGTCAATCCAACTTGTGGGAGGTGCTTCAGGAAGCATGGGGTGAAATCTCTTCAGATATCCTCAACAAATTGACAGCTAGAATACCAAAAGTCTGCAAGGCTGTAATTTCTGCAAATGGAGGATTCTTTGACGAAAGGAAAGTTTGAAGGACACAATTATTTAATTAAAAATCATTATTTCTAATCTTGTCAATCACTATGTTTCTTATTGATTTTGCTATATTTCCTATTCAAACTCATACATTTCATGTATGTTTTCATGGAAAACAAGGACATTTCTAAGTGACCCCAAACTTTTGAACTGTAGTATACACTCACCTAAAGGATTATTAGGAACACCATACTAATACTGTGTTTGACCCCCTTTCGCCTTCAGAACTGCCTTAATTCTACGTGGCATTGATTCAACAAGGTGCTGAAAGCATTCTTTAGAAATGTTGGCCCATATTGATAGGATAGCATCTTGCAGTTGATGGAGATTTGTGGGATGCACATCCAGGGCACGAAGCTCCTGTTCCACCACATCCCAAAGATGCTCTATTGGTTTGAGATCTGGTGACTGTGGGGGCCAGTTTAGTACAGTGAACTCATTGTCATGTTCAAGAAACCAATTTGAAATGATTCGAACTTTGTGACATGGTGCATTATCCTGCTGGAAGTAGCCATCAGAGGATGGGTACATGGTGGTCATAAAGGGATGGACATGGTCAGAAACAATGCTCAGGTAGGCCGTGGCATTTAAACGATGCCCAATTGGCACTAAGGGGCCTAAAGTGTGCCAAGAAAACATCCCCCACACCATTACACCACCACCACCAGCCTGCACAGTGGTAACAAGGCATGATGGATCCATGTTCTCATTCTGTTTACGCCAAATTCTGACTCTACCATCTGAATGTCTCAAGAGAAATCGAGACTCATCAGACCAGGCAACATTTTTCCAGTCTTCAACTGTCCAATTTTGGTGAGCTTGTGCAAATTGTAGCCTCTTTTTCCTATTTGTAGTGGAGATGAGTGGTACCCGGTGGGGTCTTCTGCTGTTGTAGCCCATCCGCCTCAAGGTTGTACGTGTTGTGGCTTCACAAATGCTTTGCTGCATACCTCGGTTGTAACAAGTGGTTATTTCAGTCAAAGTTGCTCTTCTATCAGCTTGAATCAGTCGGCCCATTCTCCTCTGACCTCTAGCATCAACAAGGTATTTTCGCCCCACAGGACTGCCGCATACTGGATGTTTTTCCCTTTTCACACCATTCTTTGTAAACCCTAGAAATGGTTGTGCGTGAAAATCCCAGTAACTGAGCAGATTGTGAAATACTCAGACCGGCCCGTCTGGCACCAACAACCATGCCATGCTCAAAATTGCTTAAATCACCTTTCTTTCCCATTCAGACATTCAGTTTGGAGTTCAGGAGATTGTCTTGACCAGGACCACACCCCTAAATGCATTGAAGCAACTGCCATGTGATTGGTTGGTTAGATAATTGCATTAATGAGAAATTGAACAGGTGTTCCTAATAATCCTTTAGGTGAGTGTATATGTAACTCCTTTTCTGGCATTATTTTCAATGGTTTAGGCTAATTTTGTATATGACTTTATGTACTGTGCTTGGGTGGTATGCTTTGAGAGACTTAAAGCCAGCTTTTGAGTGCTATAAATCTTGTGGTTAATTAAGACCCAAAACTGTTTTTGTTTCAAACAAATCGCTTCTCCAGCAGACAGGTTCCAGCAGAGACATGCAGAGGGCTGTACAATTCTCCACCTTGGTTTTCTGTGCAGGGGTTTTTTGTGGGCAGATATCATTTACATCAGGGAGATAACAATCCCAACAGGGTGATAAGAAATAGGAAGTGAATGCTTTGTTAACCATTCAAGAGGCTGTGAGAAGTGAAAGTGTTGTTTAAGTCATCCGAGTAGAAAAACTGAGATTATTTTGTTGTTGTTTTTATAGATCAGTTTACTGCCCTACTACAGCCCCAAAGTAACTATCTGACTCTCTATCTGTAGCAGCTGGCATTATAGGTCCCTTTTATACTGCTTTTTTTGAATTTCTCTGCTACATCGATACTGGAGACATTTCCAGGCAGGTTGTCTTAGTAGGAATAAACGGTAAGATTTGTTATCTCTCAGCATAGTGGTTACTGCTAGATGTAATTATTGGCTGAGCACTGGAGCATTTCATTAACAAGCATTTTGACTCATACTGATATATATATTTTTTTGCTTTTACATAGTGGTATTTTTGACGTTATCTTTTAGGGATGAACTCTCAATCTAGAGCCGTTAAGCAACATTAGAGATCCCAACATTACCTCACCTTCAGAACCAGCCAGCCCAACATACAGCCTATAACAGAGCTCCTCCATGGATCAGTCTCATATGAGATGCCCTCTGTTTTGGGGCAGCTGTCCTGCACTAATAGGCTGATTCTGTCATTCCCGTATAGAATCTGTGTTCCTTAAAGCAGGAGGAAGTTAAGTCGAACATTTCAAATCCAAGATATCCTGGATCTCCGGGGAGAGTTCATCTGAGGACACAGACAAAAGCAAGAGCTGCAGACATACTTTTCATTTTCAGTCGACTGCATCCGTCTTACTTTGTTGGAGTTCTGAAGCAGAGCGAGGTTGACGCGTCAGTTTCAGGCTGTCACTTAAACACTGATGTGATTTTGAAACAACTAGTAGCTGCATGTTATGTGAAGATTTAAAGACAAAATATTGTAATGTGTTTTTTAATACAACACCCCCCCCCCCCCTAAATTGTCATGACTGAACTGATTTATGTGCTATTTAAGAGTACTGGCCCTGTGGTTCTGTATTAAATCACAACCTGTGAAAGCTGTGCTGACGTTGGGGAGTCTTCGGCTCTGTGCTGGAGTGTGTCTGCTGGGTTTTATGTCTGCCGAGTTCCTGTTACTAAACTGAAACAATTAGTGAAATAAATGAAGGAAAAAAAAAAAACTTTGTTTAATTAGACTCTTTTTGTTGTTTTACAACTTCTATAAAGTTAATATCAGATTCCTTACAACATGAAATATCCAGCTGTTTAAAAGTGGAAAACCAATTACAACAGTCTATGCCAGCAAACTGTAACCAAGCAATAAAGGTGCATATAAGTAATTGAGAGTGAGTTGAAATGTTACCCAGCAGACTGTGGGAGAGTTCCTCGCTGGGGTTTGTCTTGTGTTGCTCATTTTAATACATATCATTTAATGCATTGCAATACAGCTTTACTCAAGGTACAGAGTTTCCCTGTTGCTTTAAAATTTCTGAAATCTCCCTGAACTGTGTAATAGCATAGTTGTGTCAGTGCCAGATATCCTGATGGAGGCAGACCTGCCCCCTTTTTAAGTCAAGACAGATCTCTTTCTTTTCATTTTTACAAGCACTGCTGCATCTCTTGACCACCACCTTTGCCCCTGTCCTGGTCCCAGCAAGTGCAGGTTACCTGGGGTTTCTGCAGTCTGGTCTTCACTCTGGTGTGTGCTGGCCTGTCTACTTGACATGTGTGTGCATTGACTTGAACAGCCTTTGCCATCAAATCTCAGTCAAGGCATGTCAAGCTGCTACAATAGATTTGCAGTTAAATAAGAAAAGAGGAGTCAGAAAAATATAATCCCCCCGTCCATTATGGCTTATCAACCACACCCTTACTATTCTAAAGCCTTCTGTCTTCCTCTGGTGTATCGGTACAAGAAACAGTGCCGTTATGCACCTGCAGTTTAAATACTTGCCACGCTATGGCTGTCAGAGTACCCCAGGTTGTTTTTGTCCTTTGTGTTGGTGAGCAATCCTTTCAAAATATGTTTTGTTGTGGTTTTACACACTTGTAGAATGCACGGAAAGTTTGTTCATTAGCCTGCAAAGCTATAGCTGTCAAGGCTGAATCTCAGAGAATAGACTACCTTCCTCATCCAGTTACAGTGATCTTGTCACTTATATAAAACATCAAACTGTTTCCTGTTATTTTATGGAGACTACTCTGTTCTCTCTTTTCTTTGCTCTTTAAATGAAGAGTGAGAGTGGAGAGGCCAGTGAAATAAACATTGTTGAAGTACTAAATACCAGCGAAAAGCAGATGGTATAAATCAACTGCATCCTCAACTGGTGAGAAAACTTTATTTCTGAAGAAAAGCCATTTCTCACGTCTTGTGCCAGATGGAGACTTCGCTATACTTGCACGACAGCAGAATATGTCCTTTCAAAGTCTTGACAGGAACCTGAACACTAGTTATCCAGGGAGTGCTTGGATAAAAGGATTGTATTCTGTGCAGAATGGGACTCTATAACTGCAATCATTCTCGCAGATCCAGGCCTTACTGAGAGGCAAGTGACTCAATCCTCTCGTACTGCATGCTTTGAGGGGCGTTATCAAAAAGGAAAAACACTTGAAAGTGAGAGGACTCACTTGACACCAGCCAAAGCCCTTTCGTCTTTTGTGCAAAACCTCCCCTTCATTGCTGAAGCGCCTCAAACATTTCTTAGCCTAGACACATGGCTACCTTTGTTGTAACGAGTTGAGCAGTGCACCTTTAAGTAATAGCAGCTATTCATGAGAGTGTGTATGTGTATCCAGGAAAGAAAGAAAGAAAGAGAAAATGTAAAGTAATGAGGGAGTTGCTATGGTGTCTGTCAGGAAGGCTTTGTATACAGTCTGATAAGCAGTCACGCTAGGGCTCTGGAGCTCCGAGGGGGCTTCTTGCATGACAAGGCAGTTCTGAGGTCAAGCTGAGAGGAGATTGTATCTGTAGCACTGGGCAGCCACCCAGCCCAGAGGAAGGTAATGCAATGATTAGCACATATTAAACTGGCTTCTCTGCAAGGTGTCCTTAGCACAGATACACATGGAAACTGTGCTGATGATTTTGAAATGTTAACTTCTGAATTGTCTGCCTTTATTGGTGTAACATGCTGTTAACCCCTTCCACCTTAAACCGGAGTCTTTCTTGTCTTGTAATTCATATTGTACCATATTCAGTGCATTAGGTGTATGCCTGCTCTTTCTGTCTGTTGATGTGCTGGGGGTGTAATCATTTAACTTTCTGTACGACAGCCCTTTAAGATATAAGGCTGCTCATTTAGTAGAGAGATTTGGTTGTTTTGGAATTTGTTAATCTGATTCTGCTGCAGCATTTAGGTCTTCCAGCCCCAGTCTCTCAGGTATTTAACCTGTATTTGAACCTGTGGCCTCCAGACTGTTCCCAAAGAAGGATTTTCTCAATGTATGGGTAACTATAGATCACTCATAGGTGATAGGGTTCCAATAAATTGGTGGGAACGGCAACATCTCCTAAACGAGAGCCTTTATGAAGATAACGACAATCTTGCAGAATACAGGCTACTGTTTGGGGGCGGCCACTGGGTCAACATTTAGAAACATACCAGTGTGGATATGAGATCTCTCTGTATACAAAAATCAGACTATTAAAGAGGAGGAGAGCATCGAATAAAACCTTTAAAATCTAAAATGGAAGTGTGTCTAGGTTTTATTCAACGCTCTTCCCGTTTGATAGTCTGATTTGGAATCCCTGCCAACACTTCTCTCCAGCAGCACAAACAAACAAGAAGTGCCTGGCGCATCGAACACCTATCTTGGTGCATCAGTCACACCATCGACCTCAACCACAGTGACTCATACCGTGCAGAGTCCCAGACAGCACCTGTTTCCTCCTCAGCTGTTAAAAGAGAGACAACAATCAACCATTTACAGCCTTCAATGGCTTTTAATAATAAATATCAGCGTTGGAGAGGAATTTGATAGCCTGCATGTTGTTTTTAGGTACCAAGAGAGTCAATGATCCAAACTTAACTTTTCTGCATATGATCTATGCATGCGGTAGCTTGTTAGGTGTGTAAATGCCAATAAATTAAGCAATGTGTTTTTACAGCCTACTGTCTTTTTTTTTTTTTTTTTATTAAAACATGTTGTGCTCGAGAAGTGTACCTGCTGAAAAACTCATTTCAAACCCCCAAAAGTCTAGGGCAGTGACATTACTGTAAACAATGTACACAATAGTCTGTGATACACTAGCATATTCTTCAGTTTCTGTCAGACCAGATTTTGTTTAAGTTCATTCATCCAGCTGTCTTTCTTTTGGGATTACTCAAATTTATTTTTCCAGTTACAAGACATGGCTCTTGAAATGTGTACATCGCAACACAGGACTGGAAGATCGGACACTTTCATGCCAGTGTCATGACCGCTCTGGCTGCAGGGAGCAATCCTTATGATTCTGCCATCTCAGATTTCTCTCGATGCCTTTCGTGATCCATGTGTGCTAGATCACAGGAATACACATATGTGTTTGTCACACAGAGGCAAATCTTGGGCCATCCAACATTATTGCATCAAAAATGTAATTAGTTCAGCTTCCAGCTGTCAATACACCAACAGTTTGGACCTCCTTACAGCAGAAAATTTCCCTGTGGCTTCACAAGATCCATCTAGAAATTCTAGAATCTTGTAAAACTGCAATAAGTGTACACGTCCACTTTCCTGTGCAGTCATTACAATCATAACTCGAAATGATGAAGCATGTGTGTTAGCTCTGGTTTGTTAATATCTACTTTGCTGTTGCAAAAGTGGAAGAAAGTGAAGGAAAAACAACACCAAAAACAAATCCCAGCCCTTTTTCTGTTAGTGGGTTACACCTATCGTGGAATCACTTCAAGTTCCACAGTCAAACCGGTCTCTGTCAGATGAATTCTCTACCTTTTCCCCAGATTGAAATAACCCCACTCAGCAAAGCAAGTTCTGCCTTGTCAAAAGAGAAAACAAATCTGAGATGGGAAAGCGTAGGAGGAATGTAAAAGCATATATTCACCCAAACTTTTTTGTTTCATCATTCCTCAAGGCTGTTGAACAAATCAATTAAACTAGTTAGTTACATAATTATAATGAAACTAAATTCTGATCCAAAATTCATGCACAAATGGAATCTTAAAACCATTGGCATGCGTTCGGTAGTAAACAGGTTTTATTCCTTTACTTTAAGGGCACATAGGTAGAGGATCTCTACATTGTCTATATGAAATGTATTACCATTGCCCATGGAATTCAATTTGATATATAAAAGTAACCCTGTTTTTACTTTCATTGCCATTAGTCCTTCACTTAAAACTGAAAAGTGAAATGTAAATATATATATATAGATTTCTCTGAAGAAGATGATGCTAATGTTGAAACATAAGCTATTCTTGTATGGAATGTATTAATTAAAAATTAAAAATATACCTGTGAAATTATCCAGTATGCTCTCACCTATGCTTTTCCTGACAAGTCCATTTGAGTGAAGTCATCAGTGGTTAGCAGTCTTCTTGGATTCATTGTCTTATTGTGATTGAGCACCTGCTACTGTTTGCAAGTTACCTGCTGAAGCGCGGAAGTACGCCTTGACGTAATTATATATATATACACTCACCTAAAGGATTATTAGGAACACCATACTAATACTGTGTTTGACCCCCTTTCACCTTCAGAACTGCCTTAATTCTACATGTCATTGATTCAACAAGGTGCTGAAAGCATTCTTTAGAAATGTTGGCCCATATTGATAGGATAGCATCTTGCAGTTGATGGAGATTTGTGGGATGCACATCCAGGGCACGAAGCTCCCGTTCCACCACATCCCAAAGATGCTCTATTGGGTTGAGATCTGGTGACTGTGGGGGCCAGTTTAGTACAGTGAACTCATTGTCATGTTCAAGAAACCAATTTGAAATGATTGGACCTTTGTGACATGGTGCATTATCCTGCTGGAAGTAGCCATCAGAGGATGGGTACATGGTGGTCATAAAGGGATGGACATGGTCAGAAACAATGCTCAGGTAGGCCGTGGCATTTAAACGATGCCCAATTGGCACTAAGGGGCCTAAAGTGTGCCAAGAAAACATCCCCCACACCATTACACCACCACCACCAGCCTGCACAGTGGTAACAAGGCATGATGGATCCATGTTCTCATTCTGTTTACGCCAAATTCTGACTCTACCATCTGAATGTCTCAAGAGAAATCGAGACTCATCAGACCAGGCAACATTTTTCCAGTCTTCAACTGTCCAATTTTGGTGAGCTTGTGCAAATTGTAGCCTCTTTTTCCTATTTGTAGTGGAGATGAGTGGTACCCGGTGGGGTCTTCTGCTGTTGTAGCCCATCCGCCTCAAGGTTGTACGTGTTGTGGCTTCACAAATGCTTTGCTGCATACCTCGGTTGTAACGAGTGGTTATTTCAGTCAAAGTTGCTCTTCTATCAGCTTGAATCAGTCGGCCCATTCTCCTCTGACCTCTAGCATCAACAAGGCATTTTCGCCCCACAGGACTGCCGCATACTGGATGTTTTTCCCTTTTCACACCATTCTTTGTAAACCCTAGAAATGGTTGTGCGTGAAAATCCCAGTAACTGAGCAGATTGTGAAATACTCAGACCGGCCCGTCTGGCACCAACAACCATGCCACGCTCAAAATTGCTTAAATCACCTTTCTTTCCCATTCAGACATTCAGTTTGGAGTTCAGGAGATTGTCTTGACCAGGACCACACCCCTAAATGCATTGAAGCAACTGCCATGTGATTGGTTGGTTAGATAATTGCATTAATGAGAAATTGAACAGGTGTTCCTAATAATCCTTTAGGTGAGTGTATATATATATATATTTGACTGAGATGTATTAGGAAGCAGGTTTTGTTGAAAGGATCACAGGGTTTTAGTTATGAGGGTGTCCTCAATCCAGGAAATAAAAGGCAAAGCTCTACTGTGTCTCACCCTGTTGTCTCTCAGTGCTGGATCAGTGCCTTGGAGCCAATTATGTCTGGTGATGCTTACAGTTGTCACAACACATCCCAGCCCGGTCCTGTGTTGCCAGATGCTGGAGTGGCAGTAGTTAACTTTACTGACCGCTCAATCAAGACCCGGGGGGGTCCATCCACACTAATTACTGCCTCCCTCTGTACTCTGAAACCTACGAAGGGCTTCAGTCAAGACGCATTAAAGTATGACTCCAATAATCACAGACATCTCAGCCACCACGCATTGCCCAGCTGGCCAGGAACTGTTTGTACTTCGTACTGCATTACGAGCATTTTAAAAGCTCATGGTAAACCCAGGCTGTTTGTATCTCCCCTTTAATTTAATCCAAAGCTCAAATCAAGATCTGAGCAAACAGAATGGTGTTTTGTTTTATCACAAACTGCAGTATAATGAAACTAAATGTTTTTTACGTATATTTTTGAAAATATAGATTGGTTTAAGATCGGTTCAAGCAGTACAGTAATTCTTGAATGACCATTGTTTTGTTGTTACAGTTGTTACAACATATACATACAGTATTTTAAGGGATTACAATAGGCTATCAATAAGATCAAGTATGAAAACTCATAAACAGCGTAAGTCCAGTTGTTGAAACTACTACTTCTACTTTTCTAAAATGTGATATTTTTGCTTGTCTCAGTCTTGACTCCGACTCAGACCCCTTTGGACTCGGTCTTGAACAGTGCTGGTCTTGGTATTGACTCGGACTTGGATAGGGTGGACTAAACTCCAACACTGATTTATCATGGTATTTCCATGGTCCGCTGTAGTAATGCACAATTAAGGCATGTTGAACCACTATCTGCTTATAAGGGTTTATTTCAGCTGTTGGTGCTGTGGATGACTGGAGTCCAGGTTTCAGAGAACCCATGTTTTTGTCTCCATCTCACGTGTGTTATTACTGGGCTAGTCGCAGTGAGCCCAGCTGATTTATAATTGCAAAAAAAAAAATATATATATATATATATATATATATATATATATATATATACAGAAAACAAAAATAGCATTTTTGAGTTTAGACCTCAGTGTCCTAGGAAATGAAGCACCATTATGTGATGTAATCCACAGTGACAAGCTGGCGTATGGAGGAACATGGAGCTGAATAACAGCTGGTGGAAATAATGCAGCGCTCGTGTGTTTGAACTCTGCCAGCCTGGAGCCTGTGGCATACACATTAAAAGCTTCATAGACGTCACTTGTCTGGCAGTGATTTCGCACTGCGCATTCCAGTAACAATAATCATTTCTTAATCATCTCCTAATACTGGTTCCATATATTTTTCATCTCAGGGAAGAGAAGGTTGGAAATGACTGGAATAACAGCTGCAGAGTGGCAAACTGCTTTAAAAGCCTTGATGCCAAACAAAAAGAAAATAGAGTTTGAGCAGATCAGTATTTTAAATAAATAACATAAAAGGGACTTCACTCAAGGTACAAGAAGGAACAGGCTCACAGTGTACAATCACAGACTTCTCTCAGCCACAGCAGAAATAAAAAAACAATGGGTTATCTTTTTTTCCCTCCCATAAGCAGTGTTTTGTACCATTGCAATTAGTTTCAGGAGGCTAAATATTTATTTTCTTTTATGGCAGCCTCCTCAGTGATGTACTGTGACTAAGACTAAACATGACAGCCATGACAGTTACAGAGGGTTTTTTAAAGCTGTCTGCTACTTGACGAATCTCTGCCCGATATCGTTCGGAGTAAATGGAGCACCAGAGTTGTGAGAGATGACCTGTGATTACACTTTCACAATGTGCAGTAGGTGTGGCAGACAGTTTGTACATGAGTCCACCTTTGACATACAAACACAGAAATCCGCTGTGACGCACGGTGTGTCATTCAAAGCTTACAAGTATTATAGAGATTATAAGTATTATAAGGGAAAGTGGTTTGGTTAACTACAAGACTGGTGTTAATGTTCATATTCACAGAACAGTCCCAAGTTTAAAATGTTTAAACTGAATTTACTTTATTGTATCACAACCTGTAGCGCACAGAATGGCAGTCAGTTCTTTTTACTGAAGTGCATAATGTGGGCCTCACTAACACCCTTAAAACCCCACATAGGTGCCTGTGAGCTTGCATGGTTTTCAATGAGTCTGGTATGATGATTCATTAAAGCTGTCCTCTTACTGAGACCCATGTTTTGTATACACATTATTTTCTGTAGTGCTACATGAATTGTAAGACACAAATGGGGCAATATGTTGCGGTAATGCTAGAAACAAAAACACACGACCGAAAAAGATTAGAAGAATGGCTGGAGGATGAAAAAGAGTTAAGGGAAAACATCAGTATTTCCACATTCCTTCCCAAAATAACCACCAGCCTTCTGCCTCTAAATAACCATGTGGTTTTAAAATAACCCAAGAACCCTGGCCAGTGGCCAATCTCAGGTGGGGCCTTTAATTAATTAACCTTGAGCTGTGCGTGCCATAATTAATCATTAATCTTCAGTGTAATGCCCTGGAACCACATTCCCAGAAGCCCAGATAAGGTTCACCTACAGAGCACTTAACGATTGTTTTCCCATGTTAATGATGCATTAAAAATATGTATCTGTTAGTTTTGAACCTCAGTAGAAAAAATACAATATTACATAATTATTTTTTGGAGTAAGCTGTATGTGCATTTTTAACATTGCAGTGCGTACCGGTTGCATATGCTGTTACAGTTGTGTGGATTTCAGATTTTCCATGTTCCATTATAGCTTGTGAGTAGATTTCTTGAAACAGGTTGGCAGGGGATGTGTAGGGAAAACTGATAAGCCAATTACACACCTTCAACAAACACAGGAAGCAACGTGAAGTCACATTTGAGAGTTACACCAGCTGAAGAGCATCATATTCATTTGCTTCCCCTGACACTTACATTTCAGGGATAATTGCCATAAAGGTGGTGTACACTGTCCCTGTGATTCTGAGAACATCAAAACATAAATAAAAAAATGTGAACCTGTGTTGCATACCTGATCTAGGTTATATATACTTTATTCTCTATAAGTGTATATTATACTAGTGCTATGTCATCCTTTGTTTAAATTTTTGTTGGTTCTCCCCCTCACTTAATCAATGAGCACTTGAAGGAAAAATACAAACTTGGGTGATCACTTTGTCTATACTTGACTTCTGTGACCTGAATAGCTCACTTCCATACTGAAATCCAAACCTTCTAAATCATGCTTTGGGCAGTAACGTGTAACAGCTGATGCTAGGTATTTGCAGTGTGGAACGCCTGATCGTGAAAGACTAAAACCAATACATATTCTGCGGTCTCCTTGATTCCATCCCTAGAGATTGTGTTTCCTCCTCTGGCCATATGCTTCTTATGTACTCTAGTGTTTATTTAAAAATAATAACATTTGTTAATAGTGCTAGCAGTGTTCGTGACAAAAAACAAACAACTTGCAGCAGTGCCATGTTGTATTTACTTTACTTTTTGCAGCATCACTGCAAGGTCTTGTTTTGTTTTGCAATTGCCGGGCCTCACCCTTCCTTCTGGGGAGACAGGCAATTGCTGCAGTTGCTGCTGGGAGGTTCAGAGGGGTGACGTCGCTGGGTGGACGAAATCCAGTCTTTTACAAGAGAGTGAACTCATCTCAGGCACAACTCTGGCGACCAGCCCTGTCATGCAAACTGAGGACATAGAGGGTGAAACTTAAACACTAGACTTAATAGTTAGCGAGCACGGCAGAAATCTGTACTGAGAAGGAATGAGATTTGTAGAGGAAGCCTGGGTACATATCCCTAGTGTTCTCTGCCTAAAGGAAACCGCAAAGGTTTTAATGCAATAAGTTTAAATGCAATAAGTTTAAGAGCTCTGGAATTTATTGTGTTTGAAATTACTTCTTCTATATGGGAGAAGCTTCTGAAAGGATTTGATGGTTTGTTGGCTGGGGTGGCTGTAAAGGAGAACTGAATGAATTGTATACAGACTTGTGAGGACCGTCAGTGAAGCATCACTCCTGTGCATCAATAAAATACCTCCCTTTATTTCTCACCAAGCTTTCTTGAAGCACTAACTCATCAAAGGATTGTAGTCTGTAGTTGAAGTGGGTGGTTTTTAAGTTGGGTTGAGGCAGAAACATGGACACAGAGAATGCTGTCAGCTGTCAGGGGTGTGCTGCGTTCCCCCTGCTATAAACACTACTCCCATCACTGATATGTTTCCGTTAAAGAAGACTCTGGTGTGTTTTTGCTATTAAAATAGTTCCAGCCACCTGTGCTGTGCATGCAAGCCTGCTCTGGAGGGATTCCCTCGCTCTTTGTTGCTTGTTCTGGGAGCAGTCCTGTTGTGTGACTGATGAGCTGAGAGCCATTCTGGTGGGCTCGGTGCCTGTGCTCTGGACTGAGGATGTGAAAAGGCAGGAAGCCTAGGCTGTTCAAAAGAGAGCGAAGGGAAATGTTAGCACGCTCAGTGCACCTGGCAGAGGCCCTAACCTTCACAAACAGCCAAACCAAAGACCATCCTTCAGAAATTATTCTGACAGCTGAAGAAGGGAGACTGTTTAAAATAAACTTGTTGTTGTTGTTGTTCTTCTCCTCCCTCCTGATCCCGGTTGAACACCTTTAGGCATATGAATAAGTTGCTTGACACTTCAGCAGATTCACATGCTAACTCTTCATTAATGCAAGCTTGTGAGTTGACCTAGTAGCTGGTGGTTGTATAATGTTCCCCTGCACTTGAGAGATGGAGTCTGATACATTTGTCTAGTATTTTGTAAACTGTTGCTTACACTGTACAGTGAGGGGAAAAAAGTATTTGATCCCCTGCTGATTTTGTACGTTTGCCCACTGACAAAGAAATGATCAGTCTATAATTGTAATGGTAGGTGTATTTTAACAGTGAGAGACAGAATAACAACAAAAAAATCCATAAAAACGCATTTCAAAAAAGTTATAAATTGATTTGCATGTTAATGAGGGAAATAAGTATTTGACCCCTTCGACTTAGTACTTGGTGGCAAAACCCTTGTTGGCAATCACAGAGGTCAGACGTTTCTTGTAGTTGGCCACCAGGTTTGCACACATCTCAGGAGGGATTTTGTCCCAGTGCTCTTTGCAGATCCTCTCCAAGTCATTAAGGTTTCGAGGCTGACGTTTGGCAACTCGAACCTTCAGCTCCCTCCACAGATTTTCTATGGGATTAAGGTCTGGAGACTGGCTAGACCACTCCAGGACCTTAATGTGCTTCTTCTTGAGCCACTCCTCTGAATCATTCAGATGTTGGCAAACTTCAGACGGGCCTGTACATGTGCTTTCTTGAGCAGGGGGACCTTGCGGGCGCTGCAGGATTTCAGTCCTTCACGGCGTAGTGTGTTACCAATTGTTTTCTTGGTGACTATGGTCCCAGCTGCCTTGAGATCATTAACAAGATCCTCCCGTGTAGTTCTGGGCTGATTCCTCACCGTTCTCATGATCATTGAAACTTCACGAGGTGAGATCTTGCATGGAGCCCCAGACCGAGGGAGACTGACAGTTATTTTGCGTTTCTTCCATTTGCGAATAATCGCACCAACTGTTGTCACCTTCTCACCAAGCTGCTTGGCGATGGTCTTGTAGCCCATTCCAGCCTTGTGTAGGTCTACAATCTTGTCCCTGACATCCTTGGACAGCTCTTTGGTCTTGGCCATGGTGGAGAGTTTGGAATCTGATTGATTGATTGCTTCTGTGGACAGGTGTCTTTTATACAGGTAAAGAGCTGAGATTAGGAGCACTCCCTTTACCTTTACCTGTATAAAAGACACCTGGGAGCCAGAAATCTTGCTGATTGATAGGGGATCAAATACTTATTTCCTTCATTAACATGCAAATCAATTTATAACTTTTTTGAAATGCGTTTTTCTGGATTTTTGTGTTGTTATTCTGTCTCTCACTGTTAAAATACACCTACCATTAAAATTATAGACTGGTCATTTCTTTGTCAGTGGGCAATCGTACAAAATCAGCAGGGGATCAAATATTTTTTTCCCTCACTGTAACTGGTCTACAGTTAGGGCCCACTCTTTCACCTGATATGAACTCTGTTTAGCTTCTCTCTGTTGCACTGGGACTATTCCAATGGAAAAGGGGGAGGGTTTAGCAACCAAAGAGCTTTAGCAATAACAGCAGTGGTCTGCTTTGAGTGAAAGAATGAGTCTAATTCATAGACGTTGCCTTCATTTCTTTAGTCATATGCAACTATTTAAAAACATCTTGTTCTCCACTCAGGCCTGAGACTGTGGAACACGATCCAGTTGACGAAAACAACCGCTTAATCAAACATGTTCTCAGCAATTTCAGTCAACATGCAAGAGCCTAGGCTTATTAGAACAAGCATCCCACCCAGATCAGTGGAAATAAACTATTTTTTGTGTTGAGATGTGTTTAATTTATATTCACGCACACCATGTAAAACTGAATTTGAAACTGTAACCAGCCATAACCACCATAAATAAGTCATGAAACAACCTCTGCTGTCATGACTTATTCACCGGCATGTGAACACAGTCATAGAGAGAGAGTTTCAGAGAGGATGGGAAGTGGTCACTATCACCAGATCCAGCGTTGTCTGTCAGTGTGGGAGGGAGTCTCTTGCCATGCCCTTGGGTGGGATTAGGCCAGGCAGGTCTGAGCACTGCGATCCAGGCCTGGGTTGGGCTGAGCCTGCCCTGATTTACAAACTCAGGAACATTTCCACAGACTGCTGAAGATTAAAAGGGTTTTAATGAGAAAAAACGGATACTATTGAGGAATGGAAATCTGCCTTCTCATGATGTTTCATGACTGTATATACAGAACCACTACTGTGAACTCAGCGTCCTGGTTTTAATGCAATCCCGTTGAGCAATGTAAGTGTTTCCCGTCTGTCTATAAAGTTACAGATTTCAGCCCTCTCCTGTTTTGGGATTATGGCTTTGAATCCTGGATTTACTTACTTTGATCGCTTAATAAATAAGTATTTGTTTTTTTATGCAGGCCCTTTCACTATATGCTACTTCAGAGAGTTTTACAGATTAATGATAAGAGCACACTACCAAAGCACAAAGCATAAGACCAGGCGTCTTGAAAACATGGTGAAACGAAATTCAACCTTTCACTATGAAACAGAACAACTTGTTGGAAAGATAAATGGTTTGATTAAGCAAGCATAGTAATAGATAAGGACATACAATGCAGTGTGGTTTAGAGGCCTGTAACTTGCTCTTTTAAAAGCTGTTCACAGATAATGCCTTAAGGGAAGTATATCTGCACGTGCCAAAATAAATGTGTACTGTTGTTCTGAGCACCGAATGACAGCAAGATTGCCAAGAGTTAAAATGCATCAGTTTTTGCTATGGTGGTAGCTGTTCATTATTATGTGGTGTTGTGATTTCACAGCTTCTTAAGACAGATAGAAGATTATTTTCCCAATGTAACCTCACTGCTTTAGTCTATTTGCATTGGTTAAATTCTGCTGACTAGATTTGTTAATGACTGTAATAGTAATCCTTCTACCAGCTATAAAAGATATCGCAGTGTGCCTGTAATTGTGCCACTGTTTAACTCTGTTTAATGCTCTATGAACCCAGTTAATTCGGTATATCAATTTACAATTTTTTCTATTTCTACAGTAATTTTGATATGTTTTTTCTATCTGGTACACCAAAGCATATTGGAGCCACAGCTTAGGAACACCCTATGATTTAGTTTTCACATTTCAAATCTTAGGTAGTTAGGTATATGACCGAGGTAATAAAAATATACAAGTGTTAAAAAAAGAAAAGAAAAGAAAGAGGCTTAATAATTGCTTGACATTTAACTGTAATTATCAATCATGTTGATGTAGTTTCTTTTTTGCAAATGTTACAAAACAAAACAAACCACCACAAAAATAATCACACCGCTTACTAACACGCCAGCTATCCCAGCTCAAGCCAAATCTTTCTCCTCCCAGGCTGAGTGACTTGGATCACCCGGTTCACTACAGCCCAAGGCAATATTGAAATGTATTTGTGTTTTCATTGCTTTTATTTTTTGTTTGAACAAAATATGTCTCTGTCTTGGCAAAAGGACTAGCTCGGGTGTGCCAAACTGTACTGTATATTACATTTATAAAAATTTTGAGTGATGAGTCATAAACTTTTTTCCCCACATTTACATTTTTATAATCCTAAAATACCTAAAAGCAGGATCTCTCTCTCTCTCTCTCTCTCTCTTGCTCTCTCTCTCTCACACACACTGTGTATAAAGTCCTTTAAAAAGCTGAAATTTAATCAGCGTGGGCTATCGCATGCAAAAAGCCTCCACCGCACAGGACAAACTCAGTTATCAAATTGTTAAATTAAAAGCAAAACTTGGCAGGCGGAGGCCAAGTTGGGTCATTGCTTCCAGACCTCGCGTGCTGTGTAAAAGAAGTTCTTGCCATGCGGTGACTGCAGCCATTCTCACTCGTGGTCTTTGTTTCCGTAAATGCCATCAATCAAAAGCCTCTGAAAATCCATAACAAATTTTCTCATGGCAACTCCTTTCTGCAGAGATGAATATAAGGTGGGCGGTGAAACAAAAAAGGATGTTGTTTATTTCCTTTATTATTCAAAAAAGCATGTTCAGCAGTTGTCAAATGGATGCAATGTAAGGTATTACAGGATGGCAATACACAGAAATAGTCATCAAATGGGTGAAAGGTCAGAGGTTTACTGTCATGGTCTGTTAAGCAGTATAATCTCTTAGACCTGCTTGCTTGTCACAAAATGAATATTGATTACTAGGACTGATTTCATATCATATGAGTTCTTGGTTCTGTCTTGGGGTTTGAACCTACAAATGGCTGCTTCATTTCCAACTTGGGGCCTGTATCCTTCACAGTCCCAGGACCACACCTTGAATTTCTCTTACCTGTTGCTCTCTGTTACTACTAAATACAAGTATTTGCTATATCTTGCCCTGTGGATTCTTTACCAGCAGTAATGTTAAAGAGAATCTAATGGTGGAAACTATTTGCAAAATTTTAATTAGTCACCAACTTCATTATATCCAAAAACTCATATCCGGGACAATTGCTAAGTGTTCTCGTATTAATTAAGATCACTAAATCAATTAGCTGTGTGGGTTTATCAGCTTCTAGTGTCTGTGTTGTGCTTGTAAATGAAGTAAGGTTTGACACGTTTTTGGAATCCAAATTAGATACAAGTATGTAAAGAAATGGTGACTTTAACCTGTTTACTGTTTTGTAGTCGTAACCAAGACACACAAATGTCTTATGCAAAATGAGAAAAGAGAAACAATGTCTTGGAAAACATCCAAAGTGTAAATCCCTGTATTCATGACATTTGCTGCTAGTAAAGAATTAAGCAGAAAACACAAATGGGATGAATCCACTCCTTCAGGTCAATTCAAATTTATTTTCATGTGAGATCAAATAATTTTCCATTTATGATTTACAATGGAAAGTATGCAGTTTTTCTTAGAACTGACAGTTTTTTTCAATAGAGAAAACTAAACAACTTGTGTTTTCATTTAAGCATGGAGGGGAACGTTGTGTTCACTGTTGGGTTTGGTAAAAAATATTTACATTGAAATGAGGGAAATTAGCTTGTTTTGGGTAGTTTACATCTCTGCTGCTCGTTAGCGTATACACTAATGAGGTTGTTAGCCTACACCATTAACCAAAACTAACAAACTCTCCTCCTTACTTTAAATAGTTATGACTAAAGAGAACATCAGGTTTATGATAAAGCTTTGTTCTTTGTATCGTACTTGTCCTTTTTCTTGACTTTGTCTGTAGCATTGATTCAGTGAAGACAGGGCAGCCGTCTTCAAAGCTAAGGAACAAAAGGCAAATGGAAAAGTTTTTGTTCCGGCAAAGGTTTTGTCCTCTTTGATTTTGTTTCTCCCTGAGCACTAACAAAGAGCCACTCTGAGAGCATCCTCTGAGATTTTCTTATCATTGTTTTGCTCTGTTAATTGATCTCATCGATTGAGAGCAAAGAGTCACCTTACAAAATCCAATAATAGTTGAAGACTGTTTCCATTGACTTGCAGAATATCATGATCGTGAATAATATCTTAGTCCCCAAAAATGAAACGATACAGTGCATTTTTTATTAGCATTATTTGCACTGCTTCTGTTATGTCATAAATTTACTTTCACCTTGATGGTCAGTGCAGAAGATTTAATTCCATTTACATTTTGGAAAGAGTTTATCCCATGTAATTCAAAATGGATTTGTGCGTCAATGCTCAAATGACAACTTAAGTATTTTGCTCCAGTGCAAAATGGGCTCCAATCAATTAAATCATGTTTTTCATTGGAAATGGAAATATGAGTTGACTAGGCAGTTTCAGGTATTTACAACAGAGTAAATAATAAGATCAATGAAGTAATTGAAGCCTACAGATTCCTCCGTTTCCAACTCCATATATCATTGTCAGTTGTCTGCCTATATTTGTGTCTCTGTCCAGTTGGTACGTGACAGCCTGAATGCAACCTTCACCCTCTTCAATCTGCATTTGAACTGAATGAATGCACCCAAACACCTTTGATTCCCACAAGACAATATGTTTGAACCCTGCTGTCACACACGCCAGAAAGAATTATTGAAATCACAGGATTGCTGTGGAAGAAATTCTAGTGGTTAATGAAATATGTACAAGGAAAGCTTATCCAGGTGCCCTTCTTCATTCACATCTGTTGTCTATATTTCAGGCATGTGCTGCTGAAGAAACTCGTAATTTCTGTGCTCTGGGGATTTTGGCTGTGTTAGTTTAACTTTAGCAAGGAATTCTGTCCCGATCTCCCGATCTCAGTTTATAAACTCCATTTTAACCTCTCATTTTACTTTTTTTGGCACCTGTTGTTTTACAGCAAGGAACCACACTTCAGGATACCCTGGTAGGGTAACCTTTTACCTCAAACAGGCTGTGAGCACAGAATCTCTGAAAACCTCTCCTATTTTACATTCATCTGGCCAAACAGACTGTGAGAATCTTCCCTGTGCTGTACTTACCAAAACCTTCCACACCATTCATAGCGCAGCCTAGAGATGTGCATAACATGCCATTCATGCATAGACAAATCCTTTCACAATATTTTCTATATTTGATGGTACTTTCACACACTTTCAGCCTGAAATGCCATTATGATAAAGATATATTTTCCTTTGTATTTTTGCAACATACATAAATATACACTGTAATTTCTTCCAGAACATTCTAATGCTAAAATCCTGTATATATTGTTGCTGTACTTATTGTTTCTCTTCATAAGCAGTTTATTCTGATTTCTGTTTAATTGGTGTAGGTTGACGTCAGTGGTAGCAGCCCAACCATATTGAACAAACATACAGTTCTTTTATTTATATGGTAGAAATGTGTGATCCTTATATTTTTCACATGCCAGAATTGGGCCTTCCTTTTGTACATTTAAAATATATGGAATACATTTTAAATATATTTTAGTCAGTAATCCATATACTTATTTGAAATATATGGTTATGTTAATTTTTGATACATATATGATATAAATATTTGAATTATTGACTAAAATACATTAAACATATATCCCATTAAAAAGGCAAATTCTGTCACACATTTCTACCCTATATTTAAAATATAAATTCGTTCTGTATGGGAAGGGAGTGAAAAAGTCACAAGATGGGGTATTGAGGCCCTGCCAAACTCCCAGTCAAATCGGCATTACTGGTCATTCCCAACCTGTACGGCCCAGCAGATCAAAAGACAGGATTAAAATAAAATAAAAGCTTAAATCCTTTTTTTCTAATTTCATTCCTTTTTTCTTATTCTTACAAATTAATTTCCCATAGGAGGGGGTGTGAAAGGGTCTGTGTGGCTGGATTAGGGAGACGGCAGCTAAGAGAGACAACTGAAACCCCCGCTTGCTGGTCAGTCACTCAGCAGTTTGCTCAGGGCTGATCAATAACACAAGGATACAGAGAGTGGCTGGGTTATGAGAATGTGTTTTGGGAGTGGGTCGCTTTTGTGTCCTCGAAATACCATTTCCTTTCTGTTATTCTGAAGATTTTGAAGGCTTCAGTTAGTCGGGAGTCAAAGTAAAAGCACAAACACGTCAAGAGCTTATTAGTGCAGGGGAAACGTAAAAGAGTCCAGAGAGGGCCTGAAAGTGTATGTGACACGCACACATAATCCATCAGCTCCAAAAAGTGTTTGACTCCATACCAACAATTCAGCCTTTCAATCTGCTCTGCATCTCCATCAGGAGCAATCTCTTCAGACCCAGGACCCTGTACAAGAGTGTGGGAGGTTGATGCTCATTCTCTGGTCTTCGCAGATCGCTGGGTGTTTTCCAGATGGTCACCCTGGTACTGGTTATTTTCTCCTGCCACCAGCTGAGCTATAGATCCAAATCATTTATGCAGTATACCCAAACCAGGACATTGTACAGGTATTCAGAGTGAATCTTACTTTCTCCTGAGATCCCTTCCCTTGCTAATGAACCCCAGTACAGAATACAAATCATATATAATAATCATAATCATATTCTTATATTTTGTAAGTCACCCTGGACAAGGGCATGTGGTAAGAAATAAATAATAATAATCATAATCATAATCATAATCAATCAATTCTCAGAAGAGTAAGTGAATGAAGTTCAGGAGTTCTTCACCATGACAGTGGTTTACAGTACCAGTAATCAGTAATCATGCACTGAAGCACAACAACATCTATGAGCTAGAATGTCTTTCTGAGCCAATGAATCACACCACAGTAGATCTGGACTAAGACATCATTTAAAAGTTGATTTAGCGTGTGCACAAAGCACAGTAGGAGCCAGTTTGTGTTATTGGCTTTAATAAGAATTGCCACTGAAAGAAACTGCTAACAGTTAACTATTGTTAAGTGGAGTACAGTATTTGTTTTACAATAGAAGGGACTGCAGTGAGATATTAATAAGAGGACCCCAGGGCTGGACTGATTGGGCACAGGGACCCCTAGGTGGCTTTCCGCTACTAGTCTGGTTTTGATCTAGTCGAGCTGCAGACATTGTGTCCTGCCTGCAAATCTCTCGTTTGTGAGCTCAGGAAAACCCCAGACAATTAAAGCCGCATTGCTTGCAGGCTGCCTCACGTTGACTCTCTGGGCCTAATTGGCAAGCCTTGTTCACTTCCTCCAGTTGTGCTGTGTGGCTCCTTGGAGAAGGCCCGAGGATGGCTGCAAGGTGTGAGTGTGTGCGTGTCTGAGCCCTGCCCGCAGACTGCCCCCCCCCATGCCCACCCGCAGTCTGTCTGCTGTGACGGTTCGGCACAAGAAAAGGTTTCCCAAAAACCACACACACTCACACGCACAGGGCAGGGCAGGGCAGGGCGGTATTCTGACTGGTTTAATGAGGATGGAAAGTCTGCGCAGGGCCATTTTGGTTGACTTTATAGCACTCAGTCTCAATGAGGGGAAGCTGTGTGGGGGGGCTGGAAGAAGCCTCTCAAGGAATTGGCTGATTGACAGAATTGGTGGGGGAGGGGCTGGCTGGTGATTGGCTAATCCACGGAAACCCGCCCTACAATCTAAAGAGTGGGGACATACAATTGGTGGTTCTCTTGGTGTAGGTACAGCAGAGGGAAGCGAAGGTTTGAATGGAATGAAGCAATGATGTTCATAGGTCACATCAGCTGTAATTGATCTGTGTCTAAGGGCAGGAATATTGTGTTTGGAAGGGCACTGTGTTTTCTGGTCTTGTAAAGCTGTTCCTCAGATTCATTCCGTGGCTGTGTCTCCATGCCACATTGCATGTGTCGAGCCCAACTGTTACACCAAGGCAGCTGCTGCTCTTTAGAGTAGGCTGTGTTTTTGGAGCGAAGAACTTTGACTCACTGACCATGATGGTAGACTTTTATTGATGCCTAGTGGTTGTTGCAGAATTTTTGGCAACCCCTAGAAAATGAACTATTCAAACCAATGCAATCTGGTGTCCCTCTCAGTAAGACTTTCTGAAACTCCACCTCTTTCAGCCTGGCTTTTGAACTGAACTGCTTTTGCTATTTTGAACGTACTTTTGTCTGCCCAGTAGAAGACTGTTTGGCTCATGTCTTTGATTTGGGTTGTAAATACCATGGTTTCCATACATCAATCTTTTATAGCCTTGACCATGTGATTATTAATGATTAAGTCAATTATATGCATTTATGAAATTTGCCTCTGGGAAGATGAAAGAGAAAATGCTTGCTCTTAAATAATTCCTATAGACAATTTGTTTTTAAAATGTTACAGAAAACCTTAGAGGTAGACCTTATTTTAGTGTTCTCTTTGCAATTGATAACTCAGTCAAACTTCAGAGTACAACAGACAATCTGTGAAATATGTTTAGTCTAGAAAATCGCAGGATAAGGTTGTGACCCCGAATGCCCCCCTTCACCATGGAGCTGACACCAATGGCAGAATTCTTATAGGCATGCCGGAAACACTGCTTTACATAAAGTCACACCGTACCCCAGACTGAGTCTCCTCCCTGTTTCCCTGACTGCAAGCAATATTCTGCCACATCACCTTAAGTATTGCAGAGCCAGCTGGTAATCCAATAACCATTTTGCTCCAAGGCAATTAAGGCATTAGGTGTTCCATCATCTGGCTTTCCATGCGTGTCACAGTCCTGTTCAAATTCAGATATTTGCTGTCTGTCTGACAGGAAGTCATTTTTATGCAATGACTTGGCTAATGCCTGTGTCTCCCTTACATTACTGACATCAGGTCATTCTTTTTATTGCTGATGTTTTCCCTAATTTCCTGCATTGTTTTTCTTCTCCATTATGATTAGAGTTTGGATTATTATTAGCACTGTGTTCAGCCCAAATAGTCTGGATCCCCTTTGCATGATCAATCTACAGCAGCTGGGGCCACTGTGGAGGGCTAATTTCACACTTTCCTTCACCATTTTCTATCAGCCACCCATCTTGACCTTCTGACCAAAGATCAGAGAAACTCAAAGGGTCATGCTCCAGTCAGGTGACACGATTCCCACGGAGTTTGCTGAAGCAGCCGGCCATGCTCACTCACTATACATTAAGCACATTCAGTTCTAATATTCACCAATTTTCGCTCTCTAAGTCACACAAGGACAATAAGGACACCAATCCCCTTTCTTTTCTTTACAAATACAATTTATTAAAACGTGCAAATGAAAACAGTAAGGTTTCAGTAATTATGGTTTTGTCATTCACAAAGATGAGGGAAGAATGAAATCTAATTAGACTGTATGTGAAGACATAGCAAAACAAGTTACATTATATCAAAAAAGGTTGTTTTATTTCCCATGCAAACAGACTAGAACAGTGCAACATTGTTTGGATGAATACTAAAGCACCATACAACACAATAGTATTACGGGTAGGGAAACTCCTATGGACTGGTCTGGTTACAATGGATCTTTCATACAAAACAGACTCCTGCTCTTAAACCCATCTCAAAGATCAGTTAAAGAAACCAACCAGCACTTACAGCAAAAGTCCAAATTAAGACGCCCATTTCCACTGATTATCACAAATAAAATATGGCTAGTTCACAATCAAGTATGTAGTTTGTCCATGCAACGTGGCCCCGGTTGAATCTGTGTACAAATCAGTTTTCCTTCAGTCCACGCCCAGCTGTTGGTAAAATGTGATCACAGTCTGGGACACAAAGTCAGTGTAGTGTCTATCGGTGAGAATGGTGGCAATGTTGTTCTATTGAAAGATTTAACTGACATAAAACAATTAAAAACAAAAAAAAGGGATTCAAGAATTCGTGTGCAAATGGATTAAAATCCCTTGTGTCCTATAGAGATGCTGACTCACTTCCTTTCCTGGAAATAGTCCTCATATTTTCTGAATCCAGACTGATCTCAGACTCATCCAGTTCAACCAGGGCCAAATAGAAGTGCAGTGTAGAAGATCCCAGTCTGTCTTTCTCTTGGTGAAAAGCGAACAATATCAGAGGCATGCAATGGCAGGGTAGAGAAATGCAGGCTGAAAGGAGCTGGGTGCTGGGAATGCCTTATTGCTGGTGTCAGGTGTGAACCCACAAGATTTTGTAAAAAAAAAGTGGACGAGGCGAGGGGGAGACATCTACAAAGAAAGAGGATCGTGCTCATGGCCAAGCAAGGATCGGACAGCACAAGGACTTTCACCTTTAATACAGTGGGTCAGCAACATGTCCTAGTCATGTAGAGTAAGATATTGAATGTAATAAACAGGGCCTCTGAAAGTTAGACAAAAGCTTGGGGGTGACAACTGGATTGTCCACATCAAACTGGGAAGGAAAGCATGGCTAACAAGAAAAGCACATGCCAGTATAACAAACACAACCACAAAGAGCTAACTGATCACTGTTCAGAAGTAGTGCCTTGAAGCATTTTTAGAAAGCCAAGTCTGGTAACAAGACTGGATCATGGAGGACCATGTAATTTAATAATATAATAGGTATGAGGTCTTCATAGATTGTCATTCTGTTTTTATTTGAAAAGTTCATTTTTTATTGAGGTTCACTTTGGGATCACAGAAGAAGTAGTGAAATCCATGTAAAAAAGAATGATAATCTGAAGACTTGATGTTCAAGATTTCTATTACACAAGCACAGAAAACTATAACTAATGATATGTTCTTCATATGCAACAGCAAAGCTTCATGAATAACAAACAAATTTTAAAAAAGCAAGAAAGACATGAGAAGTATAACATTATCAGACCCAGTCACTCATTTGGGAAGCTGTGTGTGTGACACCTGCCACTCATGTTTTATGACGGCATTGAAAACACTGCTGGAAAATAAAAACCCAGGGAGCTCTGCCTTAAACGGTTTTCCTTCTACTGCAATTGTGTTTATGCATGTTTTTTTAATGAGTCTTTTTCTTAATAGCTAGCCAGGGCTGCCATGTTTCAAAGGTTAAGCTAACCTTTGTAGTGGATCCAGCACATGCCAGTCGCTTTAGAAAAACAAGATTAATGAAAATGTAACCACACCTCATGTCCGCCCCTGTATGGCTGGTTTCACAGACCTCGTTTAGCACAAGTCTAGGACTACTCTACCTAAAATAACATTGGATAGCCTATGGCTAGTGCTAATTTGGGGTTGTGAAACCAGCCCATATAGTATACATATACTCAACAAGCCTTTGAATCCATCGCATTACAGGACGACATACAAGCTCAGTCACTAATGGCTTAATTGCTCTTGATTAGCTCTTATTGAATAAGTGGGGCAAATGTACACCATATCCTGCCCCAAAAAAAGGAAAAAAAAAACGGACTGATTGACACTACTGAGCCCTTCTGTATCCATCAAGATCATATTCCTGCAGTCACTTCTGGTCAGGAAACCAGAAATGTCATTTTTAATCAGATCATCCCTAAGGTCTAGGGCAAATGAAATCTTCAATCAACCTGCAAATAGACAATTTCAACCTTCAATCTATAGCAGTAGAAAGTGGCGTCTGACAATGAATGAAATGATATTCTGTTGCAATTCAATGTTCACGCCAGAGACCAAGACCAAATCAAACCTTTTGTTTGTATTTTATGGCTCGCGAGTTGGTTTGATTTGGTCTAGCCCTAACTCTCTGGGGTGAACAATGTCTTGTAACAGAAGGAGATATGTGTAACCATATGTGGTTAACCTGGCAGTGCAGTTATTACAGAACGCCTCTCCTCTCTCCTGTATCCCTACAGTCTGTGTTGGCCGTGTGCTTTCTGTTCCTTCTGAACAAATAGGACTTCACTGAGACAAGTGAAGAAAACCTAGTTATAACAAACACAGTAAATAAGTGAAATCTCCAGTCTGTAGGTTGTGTCTCTGAAGTACTCATTAAAACATTCTGAGTGTTAGAAGTGGAAATTACTTTCACCTTCAAATACTTTATTTTTGTAGTTTTATATTCATCCAGTTTTATTAGTGTTAGAAATAGAACGCAGTATTGGGAAGTTCCCACTAGAGGGTGCTGTGTTGTCCTTTCTGCACATGACAGACAGGTACACTAGATGCTATAATCCGTGGTTACCCTTTAGTTCTGTTTAAGTTTAGAAGACCCTGTAGCTCTCCAGAGCCCTACATTAAATCAAAAATAAATACTGTTTTCAAGTCTTGGCATAGAATGTGTGCCGTTAAAAAAATACTATAGCAGTTACAAAATAATGTGTGTGTGTTTCATATTAAAATCAAAAGTAAGTCTTTAGTGGGAGAAAAAAGCAACATAAGTCCAAATAAATCAACAACCAAATCGATTTAGAAGAAAATGATAAATATATTGAAATACACAATTCATTTTAAACGGCTTTGTGCAGTAAGGAATATGCATTATCACACATACTAACCAATCAGAGCGTGCTAAATATTCAGGGCTCAGCTGTCCAATTAGCCTTTTCAGTATTTATTTTAACCTTTTTATCTTGGTTTACGCCAACTCCTTTACTTCATTGCAAGTTCCCTGTGTCTGAGTCTGTCTCCTGTCTTTACCAGCATGGAAATGTTCTGATATAAGTATTGTTTATGCATCAATGTAAGTTGGATTTCTCTGGAAGTGCTGAGGTGTCTGGGAGCAAAAATGTAACTAGTTAGAGATCGAAGCAATGCTTTTCAACTACTGTGCAGTGAAACACCAGGGAAAGGGCTGTGGTAATGTAGAGAGGCTTTGAAGGCAGGCAGGGGGAAAAAATGGTGGGGAAAAAAGCAAACCCTAAGGTGGGGGTCTGAATGTGGGAGTGCCTTGTGCTGGGGGGTCGGGGTGTAGACCTTAGACCTTTCCGTCCAGGATAACTGTCTTCAGGTCAGCGGAGTTGCTGACATTGAAGACCTTGTGAGATTCGTTCCTTCTCTCCACCAGCGATGCCACAGCCTCCCCCAGGTCCAGGTGGTTGATGTACCCGGGGCGCATGCGCTCTGGGGGGGCCACTCCTGTATTGACCTTCACCTGAAGAGAGAAATGTACACACACACACACATTACACATTTTTCTGAGGGGAAAGAGCTTTCACACTCATATAGTTTCTACGCCAGGGCTGTGATGTGTATTGTCAGCATAGTAATGAATTTAAGTGCAGAATGCTCTCCTCTACAAATCATTATAATTAATCATTTCAGTTATCAAAGAGTCCATTATTATAAGAAGTGCACTGTTTCAACCACCCCTGCCTTCAAGTTACAAGTTCCTTATCTCAATGTCAACAGTGAAGAACACAGACTCTTTTTTAATTGCTATGATTTATGCCAGTGCTTTTTCTTCACATCACACCCATGAAACCCATGTGGCACCATGTCTGTGTGTGTGAAAGTGACCGAAAATGTATTCACTGTTGATTGTCTGATTTTGTTTGCGGTCGCTGGTGAGCGGTGATTCAGATCAAAAAAAGCCCCGTGCACCTCAAAGAGACTGCGGTCTGATCAGTGATTCACTGTATGCACTGGCACAGCGCCCGTGAATGAATGGTGTGGGGTTGAGATGGCTGCCGCATGGGCATCAGAGAGCGCAGGGCGCGTCTCATTGCACAGCACAGAGACAATGCTCATTGTGTGCCACTGTGGTTCCCAGGAAATGTGTCAGGGACGGGGGTGGGAGGGTGGGGAAGAGCGGGGGGAGGCTGACTTATTGCAGACCGTGTGATCATGGGAGAATTGAGATGAATTATAAATTACATAAGATGATTGTGATACAGATGCTCCCTATTCATCTCGCAAAGAGGGCTCTTCCCCAGTTCCCCAGTTTATCAGCATTTTAATTACAGGGCTCAGCAGGGTTGAAATATACAGCCTGTCCACACAATAGACCTGCACTCAGGGCTACATGGCTGAACTCCACTACCCATGAACAAAGTGCTGCTTCAAAGCCCAGGCTGCCACACTCCCCCACTTGGCCTAGATTCTGACTCAGCAAAAGAGAGCCCAGAAAACAGTGCAAGCTGTTTGGGGTGTTATTCTCACATGGGCATTATTGTGCACGATTCATAGTGTAGCCCAGAAGGAGTCCAGTCTGGAAATGTCTCCTCAGCAACGTAAAAGATTTGTACTTATGTCTCAGTTTCCTCATTTGTCTACATAACTCAGTTTTGTTGCATATTTCCCTGTTCGCTGGACATGGATTGTAGAGTGATTTTACATGAGCATAAAGTGGGAATAACATATGAGGAATATAATACATGAGAAGATAAATGCATTGATTTGGCTGTTTGTAAAGGGACCGTAGACTGCAGGCAGAAGGAGTTGCGAATGTAACAGGGTTCTGGATTTCAGAACATACAAAGTCTGTAATAATGCCCATTCCTCTTTGTGAAAACTTACTGAAAACCCAAATTGACAACTTTCCCTTCCTTGGCTGCAGTGTATATTTTGCTCTGCTTTCCCATTTCCAAATGAGATCCAGAAATAATTAGTAAGAGAATAAATAAATGTATGTATATACTTTCGAGACCTTTGTTTTCTATTGCTCAATTTGAGTTTCACAATATCTCACAGGAGCAAATTTTGCTGTACAGCAAAAACTTCCAAAATCCTTTAATATATGGCTATAGTGCCAACCCCAATTCTGCAATTTTCAATGTCCCTCAGGGCTTGGCATGCATGGCTCAAAATCACTTGAGTATAACACATACCACAGCTTGTTAACAAACTGAAATATTAAGAGGCTGTTAATTATACAAGCACTCACTTTTCAATTTGAAAACTAGAAGTATTGTTTGTGTGCAGTTGACATATTAATCACGTTTCTTTCATTCATGTTTTATCTTCATTCATTCATTCATTCGTTTGCCTGTACATGCATGGATCCAATCAGCCAATTAAGTGTACAGTAGCTGCTGAGGCAAAAGGGTTAATTTTAGAAGTGTTTTTTAAGGACAGTACATTTAAGCTGGATAGTGGCAGTATTGTTATTGATAAGGATAGCAAAATGGCCTGCTTTCACCAAGTCAACTATAATGGAAAGAGCAGTGTCCAGTTAGTGTTGCTTTAACAGCTAGAACTCCTTCATACCAAACCTGAAGTCACGCTGGCAGCGTTTGTGCAGACTCAGCTCCAACAAGCCCAGGCGAGGTAAGGAGTCTGGTCCAGGGAATCCTGAGGGTGACTCACCTCATTCAGTTTGCATGGCACCTCTGGATACTCCTCCCTCACTATCTGGCAGAATGCAAGGGTGGCCGCTGCTCCCAGAGTCAGGAACCCCGTCCCGGGCATCAGAAGCTTCTCGCCCGCGCCCCCTGAAACACAGTCCCAGCAGCTTGTAATGAGATGCTGAGGAAAACCATCCGTCTACAACCCCCGGAAAGAACGGACTCTGTTGGCCTAGGGATAGTGCATGCGTCTTGACGTCAACGCCCTGAGACTGCCTGAGCCAAACACCAACCAGCCTGTGTGCAATCTCAAAACACTGACAGAATAATCAGGGGTGGATTATCTACCTGGTCGACTCTTCCAACACTTCCTGGCTATCTGTCCGACATAAAATCAAGGCTAACAGCAAAGATATCAAATCTAATTACTGCGGTCAACATGGTTAGACAAAACAGGATGTACAAAATTATTCTTAATTAATAAGTTCATTTATATATTATCAGGATTTGTGAGGCAAATATAATAGTCCTTTGTGGTTTGGATAAAGACCATGAAATGTTTTGCACTCACCAGTTATAAATGTATATGTTCCACTGGAACAATCCTTCACCAAGGGGAAGAAAGCTTTCCACGACGTGAAAGTGCTCAAAACTAAAGTCTCCAGAACCTGAAACGAATTAAAATAATACTAAAAGTCATGAGTCAAATCAACAAAGTGTTGTGGTGCATGATTAGATATGAATAATATGTGTGTTTGGGTTTTGGTAATAGCTAACAATACACCTTGATATTTTTTTCTATTAGATGAGGCTACCTTGTCAGATCTACATTTTGATAATGTCATTATGGAGGTGATGATTAGCTGAAGGGAACCACAGTACATTATGAAAGATGGAGTTTGGAGACTGCTGACTCATATCCTGGCTGTGCTATTTGTCAGCCATGGGAATTAGTTTCCCAGTGGTAGCCACATTTTGGTGAACCACCCTGTGGAGTCGGCTGTAGGCTCGTAGGTTTGCCATGTGTCAGTACACCCTGGCCATAGCCGTGTCAGTGCATCTTTATGGTGTTTCCATTGCAGGGTCACATTTTATACTTTTATGTGAGATTCGGATTTGTATTTGAATTGGGTTTGTTTTTCTGTGGCCTTGTACTGTTCTTGCCTATCTTTGAATGTTTAGCTTACAGCAGGGGCTGTGGGTGCATGGAAATATGGAGAGACTGATGGATTGTGTTGAGCATCGCATTAAGAAGGACAGACGTCTTTAGTGAGGTGTACCAGAGAGTATTTCCCAGGGCCTGCCCCTTCTCCCACTCACCCGATGCAACTCCTTGAGAGACTGTGTGTGTGGGGGGCCACCCTGCCACCAGCTGAAACCCAGAGACGAGACAACGTCCGTCACCTTGCCCACACTCTTCAGCAGGTTGTTCTTGGCGATCTCTGCTCCTTCCTCAGTGCCTGGGAGATGAGCGTGCACACACACACACACACACATGGGTTTGTCAGCAGCTGGCATTCTAACCTTAATTTTGTTCTAAGTCCAGCTGTGGAAGCTCCTGTCAGACCTGAGATGTCATTGATTTCACAGGGTCTTCTAGTGTGTGCCTGTATGCACTATTCATGAACATTGACTTAGATGAATAAGTTGTAATAGCAATACCAACAACAGGAGATCTATGGAACTGTATCCCAGCGTCAAGTACAGGCTGATCTGTCCTAAAGCAGCTTCACCTCTCAGTCTCTACCTCAGATGTTGTGTTGCCACCTCCTGGCAGCCAGAGTTAATTAATGTGCCGTCTGATTTCACAGTCAAAACGGAAAGCGTTCCACTATTACCGAGCTTCCGAGGTGTCACTGGCGGAAACACTTCTCACAGGGAGTGGCTGACAGCAGAGGGAGCATTGGCAACGAGTCAAACCAAATAGGACAGTTTTGGTTGTGAAGGCATTTAACTAACAAAATAACGTTTTGTACATTGTGTTGCATCCTGGTTCACTCTCCATAGGCCAAGTGCCTGATGAATGCTCAAAGAGTGTGATTAACTTTAACTAGACTGCATCTGAGTGATGCATTTCAACCTGGTTCACAGCCATTGTCCAGTGTTGGTCTATAAAGCATCATTTAAGAAAACATTTTTAACCAGGTAGTGGAGAGACACCTTACCCACATCCCCCACCAGAGTGTAGAGGTTGTCTTTGGTGGCAGGGCTGATGAAGGTCTTGAGCTTCTCCAGTCTGCTCTCATCTCTGGAGATCACTGCCACCCGGAAACCTGAGAGAACAAGGGAGGACTTGAGGTGGGGCAGATACTATTGGATCTCAAGATTGAATACCGTGACTTTCCATTGCTGTTCAAACTCCATTTTGTTTTCTCAGATCATGTAAGTAGGCATTATGTTCAGAAGCTATTTATGCTGTCGTCTGGCGAGTCTCACTGGCTAATAGTAATTTCAACACATAATTACTCATAATGAATGTTACCGCTTATAAAACAAATAGGAACAGAAATGAGGGAACAATGCTAAGCTGTGCTAAAATTCTAGGACTCCTTAATACCAAACCCGATTTATCAAGATGTAATTCAAAACAGACAAAATATTCCCCTGAATATTCACTGAAGTACCATGTTATGTTAATGACTTTACTTTTACGTCTCAAACCAGCATCAGTATCATTCTTAAAAGAGGGTAGAAAAGTTGGGGGAGAACAACAATAAAACAAACAGAGGTGCTGCTTATAAGGTGTGAAACACAGAATTGTTCTCCATATTAGAAAGGCCTAGACTTGCTTTGGTCCATGGGTGCCAAATTAGGTTTTGACTGGAACAGCAGAAGTGTCGGCTGGCACACTCGCAGTCACTGTGGGCAAGTCAGCCTCTGCCAAACCACTGCCCAGCTCGTATGTTGCTTTATTCCTGGCACTGTGCTTCCATTTTCCCAATTCATTTCTGTTTACACTTCTAAAGTTAAAGGGGGTATCTCTGCCCCATTGGCTGTCAAATCGGTTCTTGGAGCCATGACCATAAAGCTGTAGCACGAACATGGCTTTAGCACAATTGGTTTCAGACTGCATGCCCAGTTATATCAGACAGTGTTCACGGTCAGACAATAAATTGATGGAAAATGGAGGATAAAAATGGTCCCCTGATTAGAAACACATCGAGCAAGCATGATTTCAGTGGAATGACTTAATAACCTGAGCCTCAGAATTTTCTCCAGAGTAGCAAATGTTCTCTGCTTTCTGCTGGGCTGCCTCGTGTTCAGCTGAGAATACTATGCATTGAAATGTGAGATTTTTTTTTGGGGGGTGATGTTCCTTAAGCTGTTATTCACAGCTGTAGCCAGAAGTTATTGATGATATTTTCATGCATATTACATGCATTTACATTACCATCCACCTTTAGCCATAGAGGTTAACACCATGTAGCCTGGTACTCCTCTGGAACAGAGGGCTGAACTCTTCCCCGACAACCTGCTTTTTATCACAAAGTCAAACTTGCCCATAATAGCAAAGCAATTTTGTATCCTGGCAAATGTAAGTGTGAGAGAAGATCCACGGGTTACAACATGCTTGCAAGGCAGTCCCAGCACTGCAGCAGAAGCCTCCTTTCCCAGCCCTCTGTCAACATCCAGGCCACAGTGGGAGACACTAAAGATTGCACTTCAATTTATTTATTTGAAGGATTTTTGCCTTTGCCTCTGGTTTTAGATAAACAAAAAGGAGAGGAATATTTTACCATAATGCTGATGCTTGGATCAGGCAGGGAAATTATATCTGCAGATTAGGGGCAGGTGCCGATTTCAACAGCTTTCACAGTGCTTGCATTGGAGAAGCGTTGGTGCGTATACAAGTGTGGTACTTGGTAGAAGTGTATTATCTCAGCCTCAAGTGGAATATCAAGACCCATCTTCTAGTAAAAGGTGTTTTTAGAAAAGGATTAGGGATCTAAGCTAGACTTCGAATGAGCACATCTGGAGCAGTAGCTTGCATCCCTTTCTGCCCTTTGTCAGCACTCTGTATGAAGTCTCCACAGCTGTTAGTCTACTGGTGTCTGGAACATTTAACAAATTGCAATGAAATCTAAACCTGCAGTTAAAAGACCTCATTGCCAGAAAGTAACAGGCACGAAAGGGAGACCACAGAAGCACTGTCTGTGCTGCCCAGGGTAATGTTTACTGCATTACTGCATACAGATTGCACTCTGGAGCCAATTGTCTGGCTTCACATCAGGATACAGGAGTGCGAAATGGACTGTTTCCTTACATCTGGATTTACATTTCACATGTGCACTAGTAAGTTAGTGCCTAGGGTTTAATTGCTTGAATTGCAAACCTGTTAAAGGAGCACTTTGCATATTTGCATTCTGCTATTGTTTCAGTTTTGGTTTTTTTAAAGGTTTTTGCCTCAGCTTGCAACTTGACAACTAGCTTGCTCAGCTGCAATCAGCATGTGGGGATCTGTTTTGCCTGTCTTAGGTTGGGTCCAGTAGTCAAAAGGTTGCTGGCTTGAATCTGTATTTAATCTTCCTTCTGATGCCCAACCTCTGATGTTTTCCACTGTGAGCTTTCAGAGCCGGCATGCTTGAATCGTTGATCTTAGGGTTGTAATGGGAAGCTAAGTTGACTAATAATTGTAAATTGTCTATATACACAGACATGCACAATATAAGCATTTTAATTATGATTTATTTCCAAAATGTATGGAATTTTTGGTATAAACAGCAGTATTTTTAAGGGGTTCAATCCACCCCAGACCTTCTGATTCTAAAGAAATGCCACATCACCACCCAGGGTGTGGTGTGTTTCACAGGAAGTGTACAGCTCTGTCTACTAAACCGTATATATATTCAGTTCACAAATGAGATGCATATGTATATGGAAAGTGATAGGAACAGTGTGCCCCAGCCCAGCAAAGCACCCATAAGCACTGTAAATCTACTGAAATAAACAGCTCTAACAAAACGAATGATGATTATTAATTGAGCTGGACCTTTTATGGTATGTGAGCACTTCCACAGGCCATCTTTCAGATTCCAACTACAAATAAGCACCTACCGAGTCCCTGCGTAAAGCAGATCCCTTTTCTGTTTCTGTATATAAAAAAAAAAAAACTTGCACACACAAGCTGCATTGAAGACATCCATGTTGTCGTTTTTGTTGAAAGTCTAGAGGTCCATTACATGAACTAGGGACAGATAAAATTATTTTATGGTCATCAGTAACCATTGATAGTGGAGAAAGTGAACAGTGCAAATGACACCAAGGTGTGTCTCTTAATAAAAACAATACATACCACATGTTTGCATGATTCAGCCCACATATCTCTACTGGTTATCTGGTTCATATCTACAGACATGAAGTCAACTGGAAAGATATTAACACCTTTCTGAAAGACTGTAGTCTATGTGGGTACCATGGGTACACTTCTACTTTGGATATGCTCAGTGAAACTAATCTGATCCTACAAGGGGAACTGTTGCCAGGGACCCAGGTGATAGTTGAGCTGTAGAAGACAGAAGCTGAAATACTGATAACTGACCAATAGTAGGCTGTGTAGCAATCAAGTCAGGTTTGCAGACTACAATATTTTTTTATCGCTCAGTCTAAACCAATATGCAATGGAAGTGCTGTCCCTGAATTACCCTAACACTTGCATTGGTCTGTACTGCTGATTTGCTAATAATAAACATCAAATAGAATAAATATTCAACTGAATCTGATTCTTTATTACATCCTATAATAGTCCTACATTTTTTAAAATGTTATGTTTCACAATTGACACAAGTGGATATATTAAAAATGAATCAATCAAATAAAAAAATCAATGATTAATCTCCAGTCATTGTATATTTATTGTAAATATAGTGTATATTTATTTTGTTCTGTTTGAAATAATTCATTTAGGACGTTTTATTTCCAGTATGCTTACAGTATTTAAAAAATACAATACATTAACGGGTTAATTAAACGGGAGTGCTGAACCAGAAGTTGATTTTTTAAATGTAATTACATAAGTACACAAATATTATCAATACAGAAAAAACGCATCTATATTAGACAGCATCAAATTGGATACATGTAAATTGTCATTATGGGTAAGGTGCACCTCAATTTCCGTTTTAGTTGTTGAACATATTAATAACTGCTATATTGTCTTTAAGGAAATACACATGAAGTTAACGCAGAGGTATGTCTTATTCCCCAGATATAAGCCTTAGTGTTTTGATAAGCTCAAGTGGTCTCTTACCTCTATCCAGAAGCGCTTTTACGATTCCGGACCCCACCGTGCCAGCCCCTCCAAGCGCCAGAACTACTCTGTCAGAATTAGACATCCTGCCTGATGGCAAATCCCAATGAACACAAAATGCAGTTCAGAAAATCGGAAGAAATAAAATAAATCCTGTAAGCCTTGTTTGACTAAATGACAATGCATGTTATCAGGGGGGTTTAAATGGATAACGATATGACGAGAGCCACGCCTTCCTGTCAGATCGGCCCCGCCCACAGCAGGTACAGCGCGCCGCGGCTCCGAGGCGGACAGCAGCCTTTGTGCCATTATATCATTATTGAAAACACATTTCTGCAAAATTATTTGTTCACTTTATTTTATTAATTTGTGTTGTAAGTTATATATTTGAATGCAATAAACCCAAATGAAATGTACGAAAGTATAAACTTAAGATAAATGTATGTATATTTTAAGGTGAATAATTTGAAATCATATACATTTAATGTAAAACGTATACTTAGATATAGTCATGTTTAACAGCTTTGTTAAATCTAAAAAAAAAATCGAATAGGATCAACGGATTCTCGAAGAAGTCAAAAGTTATATTTACCTTGGACAACAAATCAGTGCAGACAAAGATATTATGGGAGAAATCAAAAGAAGAGTCAAATGGGATGGAGTGCATTTGGAAGAAATGCTGTTGAAAGGAACGCTACCCATTTGCCTGTAGTGAAAAGTATGTATACTAGCAGTGCTCACTTATGGATGTGAAACTTGGTCAATTAATGCATAGGTGATATAGAAACTGCAGCCAATATAAAGGAGCATGGAAAGATTTATGCTTGGAATAACAAGAAAAGACACAAAAGAAATGAATGGATCCAAGAACAAATGTGACATAATTGAAAGAGTGAAAATGCAAGATCAAAGATGGACAAAGGAAGTTATTGAATGGATACCAAGAGATGGAAAAAAACAGTGGTTCCCAATCCTGGTCCTGGGGACCCAGTGTCCTGCTGGTTTTTAATCCACCCTCAATTAACTAAACACCTAATTGAACTAATAATTTGCTTTATTTTACTTTTAAAATTTAAATTACTAAAAGTTGGAGAATTTGGGAACCTGATATACTTTTATATTCAACCTGACATCTCCAATGGTTTTAAATTTTTTATAAGCTCTGATTATGCAATTTATTAATTCAATTAAGGAATTTAAATACCAAAAACCAGCAGGACATTGGGTCCTCAGCACTAGGACTGGAAGATTAAATCATAAAGTTTGCAGGCATGACATGGAAAAGAGAAGCTGTAGATCATAGCAAGTGTGAACATCTTGGGGAGGCCTTCATCCAGCAGTGGATCAATATAGGCTGATGGTGATATATATATATATATATATATATATATATATATATATATATATATATATATATATATATATATATATATATATATATATATATAAACTTTTAAAACTACATTTAGTAATAAAGTCTTCATGCACAATACAGTCACCATTATTGTCTTTCAAGTCCCAAACTAAAATACAATATATTTACAATTCTGGCACTAAGGTTAATACAGAAATTAAGAAATCGAGTCCAAATGTCTTCTTAGAGTGGTTTTCTGTCGCCCTCTTGAGTTTAATTTGGAAAGTTTCAGAGCAGCAAAGTCAATCTTTATTTTGTAAAATGGCGCCATCTATTGTATTTTTATAATAATATTTTCTTGTGTGTTTAACTAACATTATAAAACCTTCATAGCTGTCCATTTAATTAAAGCACTGTTCAAATTCACACAGATACATCTGTTTTTTTGTTTGTTTGTTTGTTTGTTTTTGTAATATCCCAAACATTAAATAAGCAATAAATAGTGCAATATAGAACCAAAAAGGGTTCAGTGTCTCGCTTCATATCTGGCCCTCAAAAGGTTCCATATTGAACCATTTGCTAAAACTCTCTGGTAGGAACCCTAGAGGTTCCACAGCATAGAACCAAATGTGACAAAATTGACCCATGTATTGATGCTATTTGTGAAACACCCTTTTCACACATAAAAGCCCACTTTTAATAAATTATTGTTTTGTTATTGTTATTATTGTTGTTGTATATACAACAGTATAAGCTCATAGCAACTACTGTATGAAATCAGTGACATAAAGGTGCAGAATTAAGGACATAAGGAAAGTTAGATTTGTATTGTGCCCAATTTGATGATGACAAATATACAGTGTATTGTTTTAATACATTTTCATTTCATAAAGCAACAATAAACAACTAGAAAAGGAAGTTTCAAAACAATCAGCTTAATTAAGCAGCTATACACATACAACATATTGTCACTTTAATACAGCTTATGACCCCTTTAAAATGTCTACTAATTAGTTCATTAATCATGGCTCCTTGAAGGTTATTTTCTTTATTCATAGAAGCTTTTTCTCATAAATGGTTCCACAATGGAACCAAAAGGTGCTACACAGAACCCAAAAGAACCTTTATTTTGTAGAGTGTATGGCATACCTACTACTACCAGCTAAATTTAAAGAGAGATATAGAGTGTGTTTGTTAACACAGTCAGGTGTGCAATACAGAAAATCATCTTGGGTACTTGAAGAGCCAGTATTAATGTTTAGTATAAACTCTATAATGTTTTATATTAATAATAGTATGCAGACCGAGCAAATTAGATTTATTGAGCTAGCGACAGGCAGTTGTTCAGGGCATATCCTCTAGACATTCTTCTCTCCGCTTTGACTTCTGTTCATTATGATAAGAGGAACACCCAAACAGATAAATAGCCCACAGATACCAGTTTGCTTAGTGTTTGTTTGTGGATTTGCTGTTCTTCTCTCAAGGCTGAAGATGTTACATTATAGTGATTGATTACCTCATTGTCCATCTTAAAGAAAACTATGAGATTGGACAGTTTGTATGCCATAACAGGAAAACACCTGCTTCCATGATGACCCCCCTCCTCAGGAAGACAGCCAAAAACATTACAAGGGTCAGGGACCTGACCTCAAGACAACACTTTGGGAAACCTGTGACTGACCCTGCCCACTGAACCACATGCCATGCATTGTATAAAAGCTGTTAACTTCTGCTGATCAGAGAGAGACTCCGCTCAGGTGCAGAGCTTCCATGTCAGAGCCTCTCGGGCCAGGCATGTAAAATAAATACATTTATCATCTGTGCATCGAAACTGGGTTCTTCAGTACTCAATATATGCAATGTGTTTCCCTGACAAGTACATACATCTGTGTTTGTGCAGTAGATCCTTGCTTTTGCTATACCAAATATGGCACCTTTTTAAAAATAATTAAAAATAATACATGTTTGTGAGGAAAAGAAGCTGTGTCAGAATTATTTTGTAGCTTCTTAAAGGTTTTGATGCATATTATATATATTTTCAATACAAACATTTGTGTTGTTTTTGTTGGTATTGTGAAGTGTCATGTCAACTAGGCCTATATTGTATAATTTTAATATAATATAATATATAATTTCATATAATCCACCATTGACTTTTTACAGAAATTATATAACAATGGTACAATATACAAAAGACTGCATGTGATGATGATGATGATGATGATGATTACGATTACAGAACTGTCGTATGGGTTTTGAAACTATACTTTTTGTAATAATCTATCATGGCTTGGGTGGCCCAGAAGTTGTAGGCCAGCCTATACTCCATATCCACTGCCAGCCAAGTCCTGAAAAGTCTTGACTGGAATCAGTGAATTATTACAATGCCCAATCTGAGGTGACAAATAGCAGTAAATAGAGCACATGAAAGACCCATAAACCTTCCATCCTTCATACCTTTTCCCTGTGCTTAGTGTTTTTTAACCAGAACACAACATTTTTATAGGGCTAGAAACGGACAAAGTCCCAAATCATTTCAGTTTACCTGGCTCTATGTTTCAGATCAATCTCATGTAGAGTTATTAAAACCTTCAATAGTGTCTGTAAACCAATCAATCAATGGATAATGACGTGTAGCGCATCTGATGACGTCAACCGGCAGCTCGCCTAGTCCCGCCCCCGCACGCACGGAAACGGCTTGTATTGAGACGCGCTGTGCCGTCACTGTCCGCCTAGCGCAGCCGAAAATTAGTTACACTTACAGGAGGAAGTTCGTGTCAAAGGTTCAACACCGTACACTAAAATAAATTACTTATCTTCATATCATAAACCGGATTTGTACCGTTTATTTTGCCTGGGGAAAACGAAACCCAGTTTTGAGCTGAAGCGTTCAAACGACTAGTTTCGATTCCGCGCTGCTGTCTGAAAGTTTGTCAGTTAACACATCAGAAAGCACAAGGACTAAAGGTACGTTTAGGAAATGTGTGTGTATTTCTTTTGTCTTTTTTTGTCGTCGCCCTTGTAGTTTGGGTGAGTTAGCATTTACAATACAGAATGCTGAATAGCCCAGATTGTTTCAGTATTTTGTCGTCTTAGCTCCTGTGTGTACATCTCTTTAGCTGTCAGTTGGATTAATTGATTTTAATGTTGAATGTTATTTACTTTATAGTTTTCAATGTAGCCGCTTTCACTTTCGTATTTCGTCTGCAATGTGGGCACCGTCTTTGTTTTCAGTGGTCGCTGATTTATAATTTGCAGAGAGATGTCGCTTCCTAACACGCAATGCTTTCGGCCACTGTGTCGTATACTTTGTGTTGTGGCGTTTGTCTTAAAATAGTTATGTTTTTGGATGGCGATAAAAACGTGTATTTTTGTGAAAATGTAGACAGACGTGTCAAACAAAATGTGATGTATTCAAGACAAGGAGCACGGTCTGCTGTTTGCTGACAGCTGTATAACACGGTTTGCTATGTATGTCAAATGTTCAACTGGCTTCAGCCTTTTGTTAATACTTCAGTATTGATAAAACAGTAGTAGTCTGCTTTATTTAGAACCAGGGCTATGTGATCCATTTTCCTAGAAATTGCAGAGTTTGTTTTAGTTTTATTTCCACCAATTGCATGTCTGTGAGACATTTTATTTTAATATTTGTAATACTGTCACTAAAGTGGTTTGAGCATTCTTTTCTTGTGAAGTGACTTACAACAGTGCTTTACATTACTTGTGAATTACATTTTCTATTTTTGTTTTAGTATTAATAGAGAGACATATTGGTTCCCCAAAATATAATGCTCGCCCACCACTTCTGCACCTTTTATCTAAATATCCACTCATCTTGAGCATGTTCCGCATGCCCTGTATAGTGTAAAGGGTTTTTTCCTATAATTAGTATTGTGCTACATTTTCAAACGATTTCACAGTGTCACTCTTGCCCATACAAACTCTCAGGCAGTGTTACACAGTTTCCAGTCTGCACTCTCCAGTGTGTTTTCAGATGAGTTTTAATCAGGTTTCCTTTTTAATGTAGGACTGCTGTCTACATAACATTCTTACATGAGAGGTCCAGCTGGTTTTTCTACATTTTTTTAGCTGCGCTTATTTCAGAAAGCGTCCCTGATTTCCTGTAAGTGTTCACTGGCCTCTGTGCAATATTTTTGTTGACTCTTCCAACCACACCCAGGACATTTTGTGATTGTTGTTTAGAAGTTACCTTAATAATTGGTTAAAAAAGTCATATTCACTTCTGATTCTGGGGGGACAGGGTCTGCTGGTTCTTGAGTCTTGAATTGGTCTAAACACTATTTGCAGGTCTTTATCAAGCATGTTTTTAAGAATAAGAACAGGAAATGGGTTATAATACAAAGTGGTGCACTGAAACTCACTGGATACATTTTTCCAGTGCTTTTTTCCAACTGTGCCCATTCCAGTTCTCCTGCATAACTACCAGTCAGAGGGATAGGCACTGTGTTTATAAAACCTTATAACAAGAAACAAAACTAGCAATATTTTCCATGTTTCTATTCACGTTCGCGATTGTGGCTGTAAAATGCCCAGGACTCTCCAGAATCAGGGCTGTGGCTCTGGCTGGTGGTGTCTTCATACCTATAGAACAGCAAAGTGGTCATCGACACATTTGGAAATGGAGTGTGTTTATCGATGGAAGTGAGCATCTCTGATCAAGGTGGTGCGTGTCTGTCACTCCAGGATGAGCAAGCGAGGAAAGAGGGACTTATGTGAGGAGTACCGTGTGGCCGTGCAGCGCAGGGTGGAGGAGGGCCTGTCTGAGCTGGTGTGTCAGGATGCCTCCTTGATCGACACCACCCAGAAACTGCTGCTACAGGGGGAGGGCCAGGAGCTCCACAGCTACCTGAAGAACGATGCCTTCCAGCTGATCAGCACCACCCTCCTGAGCGCACCCAGTCTGCATCTCGGCCTGAACAGACTCCGCAAGGCCTTCGAGGTGCTGGAGCTGGCCACCCTCAACCTCTACTTGTGCCCCTGGAGGCAGGAGTTCAAGATCATTAAGGTATGTCAATGATTGTGATGTTTTATTACCATCCCTGTGTGGGAACCTTCTGATATTTGTAAAACCACAGCAAAGCAGCAATTTAAGTCTTATTCATATTGTTTTATATCAGAGGTATAAGATTCCTCCATTTGTTTGTTCTAGTTGATGGTTTATGGGTTATAGATGTGTATTTAATAAAAACTAAAAGTTGAAAGGGATGCAAATTAAGTGGTGAAAAGGCCAGCTATCCTGTTGTAGAGAAACAACTGAAAAGAGGCAGTGCTATTTAACTCCTCAGACCCGTAAGATCAGTAAAGTCTGAAGCCGCAATCTACAATTGTATTTATGTATACTCATGTTCATATACATATGTATCCCAACAATGCTATTAAAACTAGTTTTTCTCTAAGACTTTCTCAGGAGTTTACACCCACTACCTGAAGCCCACCTTCTCAGTGGACTCCCTGCTGCAGTTGTTCCAGAAGATGGGCTACAGGGAGCGGGACAGGCACCAGCTGGAGTTGGCCTCCATGCCGCCCCCTGACACTCTGCTCCGGGTGGCCTGTGGCTTCTTTGTAGCCCGTTGTGAGTGTGACCTCCTGCAGGGCATGGCCAAGAAACTGATTGGGGTGAAAGTGAGTGCTGACGACCTGATCCAGGAGAGACGGAAGTCCAGGAGCCTGGATGAGGCCGTGAGTAACCTTAAGCACAGGATGGCCTCCTCGAGAAAAGCCGAACACAGTGACTGGAGCACTGGAGGCAAACTAGGACCTGACACTGAGATAGATCTCTACACTGCTGAGGGGATGCTCCTGAATGGAGAGGACCACCAACACGGGATTGCTAGCCAGATCTCCACTTCATCCCTTACACCAAGGAAAGAACGGGAGTCACTGCAAAGTCAGGGTGAACACAGCACAACAGCCAGGTCTACAGGAGGCAATCACTCCCTCAAAGTGAAATCCTCTCCTGGAAACACACACGCTGCCGATCATTACTTGAGCACTGTGACCTGGCAGCTGCAGAACACTTCTCTAACTAACGCAGAAGCAAGCCCTCCCTCCAGCAGGGGGGACCGTCACAGTGACGGCAAGGGAAATGACACAATTGAAGTCTGCAAATGTGTGAAAAAAAGAAGTGCCTATCTTTATAAATGCCTCAAGTGCCAGAGGATTCATTGCCGTGATTGCAACATTTTAGAGCAGTGTGATGGAAGTAAACATGCAATTAATTTGACGGACGTGGAAGACGAGAGACTGATCAGCGCAGTACTGGAGGAATTAGGTTCTGTTAAAAGGTCCAGTCTGATTTCCACCGAGTCCTGTCCTAAGACAGAAAAGGGTGTTGAGAAGAGTTTGCTGCCAGGCTATGGTAATTCTGTAGAACAGGCTCCGGAGTGGGTAAAGCACAGCTGTATAACTGATGGTCGTCAGCCTCACTTGGCATGCATAACATGTTGCCTCTACCATGACCACCTCTGTGAAGAAGGGAAAGCCTGCCTTCAGAGGCACCAAACAACTTTTCTTGAATCTGATCATACTAAGAGGAAGGAATTGACTAGGAAAGAGCCGCAGTACCGCAGGCACTCATGTAATTCAGATAGAGAGCTCCCTAGCTTGGCATGCACATCTTGCTTTGAGTTCCACAGTTTCCTATGTCTCAAGGCAGAAGGCTGTTTAAAGATGCACGATGTGAAATCCATTGACAAGTGTTCAGCCACTGCTGGGTGCACAAGTTCAGGATATTACGTATGCATGAACTGTTGCACTGTGCATTGCAAAAATTGTTGGTTTAAAAGGCCCATGGAATGCACTTGCGGCTACCAGTGTACACATGAATCCTCTGAGGTTTAAAATGCCTCTTTCAGGTATAGAAAGGAAAAGGGATTTCCTCATATACTCTGCTTTGGCTTAAATAATATAATCAACAAGTCTAATATTTGCACTGAAGTCTCCTGAACTGGAATAAAAGCCGGCCTCTTAAATGTGTGCAGAAGTGTCACTATTAACAGACCTCAAATTATAACTTTGGGTTCCTGAGTAACACATTTATTACAATAAAAGCAATGGGTCACTCAAAGTATAGCAATCACATTTGATACTCCTTATTTAATATATGCTACAGATGTGTGGATGCCTGGAAAAGAAAATATTAGTTTCTCATACAAAATATGGCCTAATTAGTCCTCCCTTACAGGTTTCTGTAGGAAATGTAAATCCTTCTAAAACTATTCAAGGTCACATTATTGGCCAATTGTAGAATTTTAGGTACCAGTTTTCTGCTTTTTCTTTTTTTCCTACAATTCAGGGGAAATGTTCTTGACTTCAGATATTCTTTGCTTACTTAAAAACAAATTCTAGTTATGAAAGGTAGGTAGGAAGATGAAACATTTATATAATACTCATGCCTTTAAGATGTTTTAGTTCTGGGATGCCACTGAAACAAGTTTAAGACATCAGGGTGTATGGTCTTCCAAAATAATTGAAGTCTGATTTGAACACTCTTGGGACAATTAAAGGAGCACTTAGAACACACCATGAAGAGACTGAGGGAAGGGGATAGTCATGTGAAAAAGGTATAATATATAAAATGCATACAAATCAGATAAACCTCACTGCCTTAACACACAGCATTGCACAAACTACTATTGTAATTCAGTCAGTTAGTCTGATACTGAAAAGGGGTGCCATTTCAACACTGTCTTCCTGGAAACAGGATTGCACTGATTTGGATTTTAAATATGCTTGAAAAGGGTACTAATAAAGTCCAAGAAATATCTAACACAGAAAAGATTGATTGTCATTTTGTTATCTATCTCCTGTCTTTTTCGCACTAGTAACTAGGTCTTATGAAATGCAGCTGCTTTGTCCATGGCTGCTGGATATTAAATTCTTGAAATTAATGTACCACACGCTGCACTTTATTAACCCAGAGCATTGAATGTTGAGGTAAAATTGCATGTATTTGGAGACACAATCATTACTAGTTGGATTGGTAAATTGCCTGTATTGTGAACACTGGACTGGTTTCCACACAATGACAACCATTTTGATCTGAAAATGAAATTTATTTACAAGAACTAAACAAATTTCAGTATTTTAACATTGCATCTACAGTGAGGGAAAAAAGTATTTGATCCCCTGCTGATTTTGTACGTTTGCCCACTGACAAAGAAATGATCAGTCTATAATTTTAATGGTAGGTGTATTTTAACAGTGAGAGACAGAATAACAACAAAAAAATCCATAAAAACGCATTTCAAAAAAGTTATAAATTGATTTGCATGTTAATGAGGGAAATAAGTATTTGACCCCTTCGACTTAGTACTTGGTGGCAAAACCCTTGTTGGCAATCACAGAGGTCAGACGTTTCTTGTAGTTGGCCACCAGGTTTGCACACATCTCAGGAGGGATTTTGTCCCACTCCTCTTTGCAGATCCTCTCCAAGTCATTAAGGTTTCGAGGCTGACGTTTGGCAACTCGAACCTTCAGCTCCCTCCACAGATTGTCTATGGGATTAAGGTCTGGAGACTGGCTAGGCCACTCCAGGACCTTAATGTGCTTCTTCTTGAGCCACTCCTTTGTTGCCTTGGCTGTGTGTTTTGGGTCATTGTCATGCTGGAATACCCATCCACGACTCATTTTCAATGCCCTGGCTGAGGGAAGGAGGTTCTCACCCAAGATTTGACGGTACATGGCCCCGTCCATCGTCCCTTTGATGTGGTGCAGTTGTCCCATCCCCTTAGCAGAAAAACACCCCCAAAGCATAATGTTTCCACCTCCATGTTTGACGGTGCGGATGGTGTTCTTGGGGTCATTCCTCCTCCTCCAAACACGGCGAGTTGAGTTGATGCCAAAAAGCTCAATTTTGGTCTCATCTGACCACAACACTTTCACTCAGTTCTCCTCTGAATTATTCAGATGTTCATTGGCAAACTTCAGACGGGCCTGTACATGTGCTTTCTTGAACAGGGGGATCTTGCGGGCGCTGCAGGATTTCAGTCCTTCACGGCGTAGTGTGTTACCAATTGTTTTCTTGGTGACTATGGTCCCAGCTGCCTTGAGATCATTAACAAGATCCTCCCGTGTAGTTCTGGGCTGATTCCTCACCGTTCTCATGATCATTGAAACTCCACGAGGTGAGATCTTGCATGGAGCCCCAGACCGAGGGAGACTGACAGTTATTTTGTGTTTCTTCCATTTGCGAATAATCGCACCAACTGTTGTCACCTTCTCACCAAGCTGCTTGGCGATGGTCTTGTAGCCCATTCCAGCCTTGTGTAGGTCTACAATCTTGTCCCTGACATCCTTGGACAGCTCTTTGGTCTTGGCCATGGTGGAGAGTTTGGAATCTGATTGATTGATTGCTTCTGTGGACAGGTGTCTTTTATACAGGTAACGAGCTGAGATCAGGAGCACTCCCTTTAAGAGAGTGCTCCTAATCTCAGCTCGTTGTCTGTATAAAAGACACCTGGGAGCCAGAAATCTTGCTGATTGATAGGGGATCAAATACTTATTTCCCTCATTAAAATGCAAATCAATTTATAACTTTTTTGAAATGCGTTTTTCTGGATTTTTTTGTTGTTATTCTGTCTCTCATTGTTAAAATACACCTACCATTAAAATTATAGACTGATCATTTATTTGTCAGTGGGCAAACATACAAAATCAGCAGGGGATCAAATACTTTTTTCCCCTCACTGTATACACACACTGTTTGGTGCCATCCCCACCCCCTCCCCAAACAGACACTTGCAGAATTGCAGTTACATTATTACCATCAGGAATAACGGAGCAATCTACTGTAGAGTTAGCTGATGTACAATTGAGATCCCCTTTTTTTCCCAAAACGGTTCCACAGCTGACTGTGAGAATACAGCCTTCATTTACAAGCACAAAAAACAGAGCAGACAAACAGAGCTGTCCCTCCAGTGTCTTGGCCTTGTACAGCAGGCAAGAACTGAAGCAAACACTCATTTCAAAGGCTGATATTTCACCCATGGATACAAAAGTTACAATGTACAATTAATATGGCTACAGCTCAATTGTATGCAAATGTACTATGGGTATTTCCCCTCCGATGCCATTTCTTATGGAAGAAGTAGAGAATGTTTGCTAAACTGTTCCCTTTTTAATGAGAAAAAGTGTACTCCAATCAGACAAGGATATACACCAGTGCTAACCAAAGTCAAATCTCAGCATGTGCTTGTATTTAAAATAAAAAAAATGTTTTTTTATTAAATTGTCTGTTTTTCAAGATGCAGATTCTGTCCAGCCATGAGTCTGCCAGAAAAGTGATCCCTTCAGCTATGAAAACCAAGCCTGTGGCTCTTGAGTCTTGTAACTGACCCAAGGAACATGTGCAGCATTTAAAGAAGAGTAGCCAGCAAGAGGTTTCACATTGGAGATATTCAGCATGTCTTCTATATTTATGGAAAGCCTAGTGCAAGTGTGCACATCTGACAGAGGGAAAGCAATTTGTCAGCCTAAGTGTGGCACAGATCCGATGTTTTTCCTGGGCTCTGCAGCGCTGCATGTACAGAGAGGGTCTGACTCCCCTGTGAATGGGACTCCATTATAGGAAATACTGCCAACTTGACCCGGGTAAAGCAAAGACAACTGCATCATCCACACTGAACCCAAACTCCTGTGATCTTGTGGTCAGTATAATACTCTATACTACCCTCATCATCATCATGTCAGTCTATGGCTTTTGGCAGTAAAATCTTAGTTTCCAAACAGACGCATATATTCTTCACTTAACTTGTCTTCAGGCTCGTGAGGTTTCCTTTGGGAGACTATATAATACTGTGCATACATACACTTTCCATTACTGTTCATCAGAAGCAAAGATCACACATGGTGGCATTTTGACATCAATTATTGGAATGATGGTAGCCTTGCAAAAAAAATAAATGTAATTTAACAAAAACATTGGAATTGGTCCAGTCCTTGAGATCCATATATTGTACATATTGTAGAGCTTCTCCAGTCCAAATGAATCCCTGTTTTAGTTTTCTAATAAATCGATTACTGAAAACATAGCTGGTAAACAAAATGACTTCTCTCACAACACATTGTTTTCCAAGCTGCATGGTGCTGGTAATCCCATCTTGCTGAGCGCATCTCTTGTTCCTTCAGTCCACCTGTACAGAAGAGGAAATTCACACCCAGATAAGTATCCTTCATATCTTGTATAAGTAAGCTGTCCGATGACACTCCGCCATGATGTAATGAATAACAGGATGAAGCTGCAGTTGCTGGTTTGGAGGAGGGAGACACCAGTAGAGAAAAGTTAATTACAGTTAGTCATTATACTTAATCTGTGGATACATATTTTCTGTTTTGGATTTTACTGTATTGCCGTTCATTACCGGGTTGCCTCCTCACTGAGCTCCTGATTGGCTTACACCTTGCTGCGTTTTGATTGTTTCTCAGCAGCAGGGGCGGCCCTCTTGTTGCGGTGATGAGGGAACGTGGGCATCAGCTCTGGCTCACAGGCTGTCCAGAGAGACAGGGAGAGGATGGGAATCGGGAACACCACTACAAAAGTTCAATAACACCAGAGTGAAAATGACACCCTTTTTGGCTTTTTTTGGTTACTTACGCAATGGCTTCTCTTTGAAGTAGGAGCTTTCCAGGGAGTCCTTGGCTGCGGCCCTGTAAAGAGAGGAGCCGATTAGCACTCGCAAAACTGAGCAAATACGGTTTCAGGGTAAAACAACAAAATGACAATATGTATGAAGGCTAAGGTAGTGGTTTAGTGGTCCTCACTCCTGGTCCTGGAGAGACACAGGACCTTTCTTAATTCCAGTCCCCCTGACTTAATTGTGTCAGTCAGTGAGTGAGCTGATGTGAATTGCCACTGTTTCCAGGTCTGTATGCACTGAGAAAAGATGTTCCCTATAAATGCCCTAGATATGAGCAAACGCTGCACCTGCGCTTGGGGTTATACATGAAGAGGAAGTTGAGCAGACGCAGGCCGGCCTCAGACAGCCAGGTGAACTTATTCTTCAGGTTGTTATAGGGCTGCTTCCTCAGTGTGTACTGCCCCACCAGAGGCAGCCTGGTGAAGCCCTGGGGTTGAACAGGAACACAGCATTAAGTCTCATACACATAGCACTGGACAACAGATAATTTCACTGTGACAAAGCATTCACCACGAAACAGAGCACACCCTAACACATCCTGCGCATGGAGCAGAGGGTGATGGAGAACACAGATGGAGTTCTGGGGCTTACCGGCCAAATGTTTTCATTGGGCGTCCCCAGCAGCTGAATTATGAGGTCGATCTGCTGGATCTCTGAGCTGCCAGGGAGCAGAGGCTTGTGGGCCAATAACTCGGCTAGGATGCAGCCCACAGCCCTTTGGGAGAAAGGTACAGGGTCAAAATCCTAATGGAAAGGAATCGCAACATCACACCATTTAAACACAGCTTTGCCTTACCACATGTCGATAGCAGTGGTTTGCGTTTTCGTACCGAGGAGTAGCTCTGGCGCTCTGTACCTGAAGGGGTAAAACAGCGAAAAAGGGATAACTCTCATTAGGGCGACCTTAATCCATAAGCTATACTAATGTGGACAATTTATTAGGTCCTGGGTCCTGTTGGGTTTTGTTAATTCAGTTACGTTATTAAGCTGGTTATGCCAAAATACAAAGACACAAACTGACCGGTATATCCAGTGCTTGATAACTCATAGTCTCGAATGAAATATAAATGCAGGACAAAACGACCTTGCATCCGAGTCATTTAGTTTCTTCACTGGCAATTTTCCAGTTCCTCTAAATTCGATCTTATTCTCAATTGTATTATTTGCTAGGCAGCAGTGGGTTGCAGAGCCTTACAAAATCAGAAGTGAGACACTAACCACACAAATTTCCTTTGTCAGGCTTCATGTGGAAAACACAAAATCCATCTGAAGTCACAGTTCAGAAATCTGCCTTTTGACTATTCTAGGGAATAAGGAAGAAATACTGGCAAAAAACAAAAACACTCACCAGAGTGTCACCACTTTAGGAGTCATGGGTTTGAGGGGGACACCATAGGCTCTGGCCAGACCAAAATCAGCTGGAGAAAAATGACAAGTAGTGTTAGAAATGTTCAAATAAAAGCCTTTTACCTGCAATCTAAACCAAAGCCTAATCTTCCGTTTGAGTTACTGAACATGTTTCTCAGAGACATGTTCTGCATACATTGTCCTTTCCAATACAACAAGCCAACGCATTGTTATTGTTAAACCGGACAAAAGGAAATTGACAAAATGGGATTTCAATTCTCCTCAGGTCTTAATTACATAATTTAAGTATTAGGATAAGTCAAGTGAACAGTTGATTCAAGATTTTTAACTGAGTGATGCCTATAAAGCTTGTAGGCGCCTGGCCATTGAGGGCTGGGTTTGTGGTCTACACCTGACACTACAGTTCTCAATGTGCAGATGCAGTACTGTATATCTCCACAGGAGGGCAATCATGAATCATCAGGCATTTGTTGTAAACATACAAATACATGGAGCCCAATATTTCTATATATTTTAGTTAACATTTATATTTTATTAAACACTGACAATCTACGTACTGGGTTTCATTTGGAATGTCTCTCTTTCACTGTGTAAAACAAGATCTAGACCAGTCAAGTTAAAATAAAAAAAGAGACTTTCTATTTCTGGCTCTCCTTACATGCAAGTTCATAATCTTCAGGCACAAGTTCAATGTATCTGCCAGGTAATGTTGTCAGACACTCAATACCCAACTATCAAACAACATGCTCCAAAGCACTCCAAATCAAACAATAAAATGTTGTGATGATCATTGAAAGACACAGTTCCTCGTGTAAACCAAGGTGCAGAATGGTCATCTCACCTATCTTCACACAGCCTTTGTCTGTCATGAGCAGATTGGACACCTTCAGATCCCTACAAGAGACACGCATGAAAAAATATGAAGCATCTGAAATAGCAGGAACTCTGAAAGCCATTCAATTTTCTTTGCTGTAGGTACAGATAACTTGTTATGAATTTGAATGTTATTTTAAAGTCTAACCCTGACATTCTTTAACTGGGGGATTTGACTTCGGTATCCTTGCTGTGATATGATCGCTCGCTCCGCAACAAGCTGACATGGTTCACAGAGTAAAAGGCAATCACAGGACACCCACTGATCTCCACTATCTATCCCGTGTAGCCCCGCTGTGTGGAATATTTGAGTATGGTCTACAGTGGTGAAACAAAACCTAGCAGCAGCCCCTACTTACCTGTGGACAATGAAGTTCTCGTGCAGGTAAAGCAATCCCTTCAGGAGCTGGAGAACGATACACTTCACCTGTGAGGCACGGAGGAAAAGATTCAGGACCACATCCTTAAACCCCACCCATCTTCCCCCTGCACCTCATTGTGAGGAGGACTGTCTGGGACACTGCCTGAATCTAATCTGATGTCACCCAGATGGTTTCACTGTTGCCTGCAGAACTGGGCCCAGCCCTACACAGGAGGAGTGTGAAGTCTGACATTGATAGTAGGTTCTACGCAATGGTAGGAAGATGATCAGTAACTCACTTGTGCCTCTGAGAATGGAGACTGCATATTCTCCAGTAGACTGGCCAGGTCCTGCTCACAGTACCCCATCACAAGGAAGATACTGAAATCAAACGCACACAGAGAACTTTTTTGAACTGTCTGCATTTCCATCCTTTGAACATTTTAATTTATTTCCCCTTAAAAACAAAACAAAAGCTTTAAAACACTGAGAGATCTACGTAACACAATACACAAGGTAATGGTTGGAGCACAAAAAACTAACCCTGGACAGTTCGGAAGGCGTTCTAGAACAGGTTCCTCAGTAGTATTCGAGTGCCTACTGCCTTTTCATTCATCTGTACGATCAGCCAGCTGTGGCTGGAATAGAGTCTTATTCTCCCTGGGTTTGGAGCTGACAGGCAGCAGCCCAGGCCAGATTGTTCCCGCTCATGACCCTGGCTCTATTTATAGCAGGGTAATTTGACATCCCCGCTGGTCTCGCTGACAGTGATCAATGGCCCTGTGGGTCCGACACAGATCTTTTATCCGAGTCTGCAATCCTAAGTATGACGGCTATCGTGGCTCACCAGCTTCGGGAAAGCAAGAGATCTTTAGGAAGCCCAGCCAGCCTGTAGTTCTACACCTCAGTGCCCTTTAAATACGAAATACTGTTGCCAAGAGTATTTAAGTATTTAAGTTGCTTTTGCTTCTGCTGAGACCTGCTATGGTGCTCTAACATCACGTCCAGCATTTCCACATTAAGGGTACATGTCCACCATACCTTTCTAGGTGGTTTCCTACCACCACCTCATTGAGCTCCACGATGTTGGGGTGTCTGAGCTTCAGCAACAATGTTATCTCCCGCAGGCTGCTGATCGGGATCCCTTCAGGCCGCACAGGAAGAGGAGACAAAGTGGGGGGAGGTTGGGGGTGTCAGGTAAGAAAGTTCTTCACACATCTGTTGTGTAAGTGTTGTTTAAGGCATCCACCAACCCATTCTGTGTATACTGATATATAAATACACATCGATAAGGAATCACTTATTGTTAATCATCTCAGCGGACTGCTACAATCCCTGTACCATCACAGGAGATTCTAATGCACTGTGGTTATAGGAGAGCTTGCCCAGTATATTACTAAATAAATCAAGAAATAAAAGTTACATTTATGGAATCACCAACATTTTTAGATCAAATGTTCAATCTGATCTCCAGGCCTTAAAAGGTCACCATAAAATAAATAGTCACCATCTTTCTCCTTATCCATGCGCACTTTCTTCAGGGCAACAATCTCATCACTCTTGGTGTCCCGGGCCCGGTCTGTGAAAGAAAAAAAAAGCGCAAATGGTGTCCAGCCTGTAATCTACAAGCCCTGTACTTCATGGCTTCTTGTTTGCCAAACGCTTCTATCTTCCATCAAGTACTGAGATTATGGTTTTGCCATTGAAAAATATAGTTGACCACAGTAAAGTTGAATAAAAGTTCCCTTTATCCACATACACACACCTACAGACATGCTCAAATTTGTTGGTACCCTTACAGCTAATTGAAATAATTCCTCCTGAAAAGTGATACAATTAAAAGCTATTGCATCATGTATACTTGTATGCCTTTGGTATGTCATAGAATAAAGCAAAGAAGCTGTGAAAAGACATTAATTATTGCTCATTCTATAAAGAAATGGCCTGGACACATTTGTTGGTACCCCTTAGGAAATATAATAAATAATTGGATTATAGTGATATTCCAAACTAATGTAAAGGAGATCAGAAAGAAAATAGACAAGCATGGTAAAGGTAAAGGCTACAAGACCATCTCCAAGCAGCTTGACGTTCCTGTGACAACAGTTACAAATATTATTAAGAAGTTCAAGGTCCATGGAACTGTAGCCAACCTCCCTGGGCGCGGCCACAAGAGGAAAATCTGCCCCAGATTGAACAGAAGGATAGTGCGAATGGCAGAAAAAGAACCAAGGATAACTGCCGAAAGTGGCCTCCATGGAAGAAGACCCAGGAGGACTCCACTTTTTAAAGAAAAACATAAAAGCCAGACTGGAATTTGCTAAAATGCATACTGACAAGCCACAATCCTTCTGAGAGAATGTCCTGGACAGATGAGTCAAAACTGGAGCTTGTTGGCAAGTCACATCAGCTCTATGTTCGCAGACAAAAAAAAGCTTTTAAAGAAAAGAACACCATACCTACAGTGAAACATGGAGGAGGCGCGGTTATGTTTTAGGGCTGCTTTGCTGCACCTGGTACAGGGTGCCTTGAATCTGTGCAGGGCACAATGAAATCAAGAATATCAAGGCATTGTGGAGCAAAATGTACTGCACAGTATTAGAAAGCTCTGTCTCAGTGGCAGGTCATGGGTCCTCCAACAGGACCCAAAACACACAGCTAAAAGCACCCAAGAATGCATCAGAACAAAACATTGGACTGTTCTGAAGTGGCTTTCTATAAGTCCTGATCTGAATCCTATCGAACATCTATGGAAAAAGCACAAACCTGCAGTCTGGAGAAGGCACCCATCAAACCTGAGACAGCTGGAGAAGTTTGCTCAGCAAGAGCGCGCCAAACCACCTGTTAACAGGTGCAGAAATCTCATTGAGAGCTACAGAAACCATTTGATTGCAGTGATTGCCTCTAAAGATTGTGCAACAAAATATTAGGTTGAGGGTCCCATCAAAAGCAAAGCCTGATTTCTATTAATTATGGAATAAACAATGGTGGATGCCAATCACTTTTCTGTTTCAAGTTATTTCAGAGGAAATTGTGCATTCTTCATTTTTTGTGGAGGGGTACCATCAAATTTGAGGAGGTCTGTATAAGTAACAACAATAAACAATATTGCTATTTTGTACTGTCAGAAATAAGAAATTATAATCCCATATTGGGTTTTAAATAATTGAGTAATGTGATTTGTCACAAATTGTAAAGGTGGTAAAAGTGGATTAGTATATCATTCTGTAAGTGTGTATTGTTTTGGGGTGGTTGGAATAATACTTATACTACATTATTACAGATAGGTATATATCATTTTTGTACGCAGTTGTCACTAAGATACGTCTTTCAATGACACTATAGCCATCTTTCATAGTCTGATGTTTAATTGGTTTATCCAGAGCCTGCCAGATTGGTGCTAAAGCAGTCAAGACTTACACACGATGCCATAGGTTCCTTCACCAATACGATTGAGCTTCACAAACTCCTTCACACTCCTACAGTTCCCCAGCTGAAATGGTCCATAACCAAGACAAAAAAAAGACCATTACTAATTCATTTCATGTAAATATTACCTTTTAAAGAGTTGAAATTGGCACAGATACTGCAATTTCTATATTTTTAGCACTTGGCTTTTTTCCCCCAAATTATTGTACCAACACCTGGTAAACTATTCTAGAATTTCATCTTATAAAATAGTGGAACTGTGATTGTAACTATCATCTACTCCAATTCTTTTAACACAGATACTGAAAGTTTTATTGCATCATAGTATGGTTGTGTTTATTTTTAGTAAGCTATTTTAAACATCTTACAATTATATAACAAAGTATTACTATGCCAATTTGTAAGTAATTTAAAACACAGTATAAATGGCACAATAGTTGCAGTATCATGTAGTGCCCTTTTGGGGGGAATCCAGATTTGATTTGGTACATCCGTTTTGATTTTTTTTAAAGAGACTGAGAAACAAAACACCGTCACCCCCCTGCCATGCTGCCCTGGCCTCAGACTGTATCCCACGGCGCCGCGCTAATTCCCGCGTCACTGACGCACCGGACTCATTCGTTTCATAAGCAGATTACCTTAACTTCTAACCAGCGTCTGTCTAAGTCAATAATGTGATTCGGCCAGGATAAAAAACACGACAGCGTATTGCTTTCGTATCCACTTCCTCATAATTGTGCAAACGCATTTGTATTAATCACTCGGTCTATGAGCACTAAAACTAGCACGTTTGTAAAGAGAGATGAGAGGGAAGCGCGCAATCTGTTACCCTGTCCTGCTGCGGGACTGTGAATGTCCTGTGGTGCTTGATAGATCTCAGTTTGATCGGATCTGGCTCGGCTTCTGTGGACTCCATCCTCACAAGAAGCACAGTGCTCGGTCAAATCAGGCTTCAACCTCCGCTGTGTAGCGAAAGCAAGAGACACACGTTAACAGATGAGAAATGTTTACATGCCCGCACACAGCGCGCTCCTTCCTTACACAACAATCACACTCGGCCAACACTTCACTTTAGTCAAGGCACAACCATAAACTTTCCCTGAGTTCCCTGCCACGCTACTGAAAACGCGCGTTTCATTTTCTTGTTTTTAACGCACAAGGGAAACGCATTTGCAGGAATGTAATATTATCCCATATGCATGGAAAATGTGTGTTATTGTTGAATGAATTACAATACCCACATGGATGTTAACGAAATCATGTAATTTTAAGATGAAAATAGTGAAAAAAGAAAGATGCCATTGTCCTACTACTTGAAAACTCATTAATAAGCATTTCGTCACCAACCTGCAAAGGCACGTACTGCTAATCTTTCAGCCTATATTTCGTCTTCTAATACTTAACTTTATTGCAAAATCTACACATTTTTACTAAATTCACTGTCCTCCTGAACTAAATGCATTAACTTATTTATTGCAATGCACTATACAGTTACTGTACATTTAAAAAGCTACACATTCTGGTACTTGTCTAGACTAGTACTTCTGTAGCCTAAAACAATACTAACTACAACTATGCTACTACTCCTACTCGTAATGCTAAAACTACTGCCATTTCTACTAGTGAGAAAATGAAGAGGGGGTACCTCCAGGCATTCACTTCGTGGTCTGTGCTTTAACACAGAAAGGACGACCTGCGCCCGCGTAGTACGGCACTCCGGGCCGGGGCTCTCGGACCACAATGCGCGGCGACTCCGGCGGGATCTGGCGGAGGTCCTCGTTGGAGGGGGCCGTGACTATGATGGTGGGCGGGTTACAGCTCCTCAACTCCGGGGACTCGTCCGCCGGCTCCTCGGCTGCAGCGCTCTGGGGCACCGGCGCTGTCTGTGGTACTGAAAGGCCGGGGGGGAGCATCTTGTCAATTAGCTACATAGCAGTTTGTTCAAATAAATAAAACAGCATCGTTTTGCACTTTAGTCCACTTTAAGAATTGATAGTGAATTAAAAGAGATTCTTTTAGAATGAATTAAACTGATATTTCTCAAAACGAATCTCAAGTTTAATTCACAATCACAATTTATTTTAAGAAGGGATACGTCTGCTTTGAAAAGAATAAGATCAACAAAAAGGTAGACTCCTTATAAGATTTAAATTTGAAGATTGCAGCACTAATGATCTGCTCACAACTGTGCACCCAGTCGATCTTAGATTAATAACCACAGTACCGAGGTCTTGAATCAAATATAACACACAATGATTTGTACACAGAATAAAGGATTTACATCAGCTGCCCGCTCTACCACCACTTCTTAATCGTTTCCTATGCAGGCATGCTGCTCACTTTATTACTTCTTACAGGATTTATTTTTCTTTTCTTTTACAATTGTCAAGTAAATCAGCTGTAACAAGTCAGAAAACTTGTATTTACACCATCAATCGCGGAATTGCTTACCTGCATGGTCAGTTTGTTTGCACAGAACAACCCCCATTAGAGACCACTAATCTCGTACACACCGGCGAGCCTCTACGGCCGGCAGGGGTCACCGCCGGCAATGCCTGTCACTCACGCTGGATCCATGAACTCATCAGTCAGCCTCAGTGCCGTTTGTAACGAGCATTTGGGCCATATGACTGTGTGACATTAATTAAGTACTAATTGTGACTTGATTGCAAACAGAACACGTATTGTTTAAGATTACCCCAGTATTATCTCTATACTACTACTACTACTACTACTACTACTACTACTACTACTAATAATAATAATAATAATAATAATACAATAATAATAATTTGTTCTGGAGAAATCACGTGTAGTAAAAACGCCTTTCCCTGCCATCTGTACTGTTCTTTTCAAAATATTGACTCCTCACTCCTCACTCCTCACTCCTCACTCCTCTCTCTCTCTCTCTCTCTCTCTCTCTCTCTCTCACACACACACACACACACACACACACGCACACAAATAATTATTTAAACATTTTCTTACACATAATTTAACATTAATTTAATTAATTAATTAATACAGATACAGGTTCAAATGCACTTAAGAAACCCTTTGAGTTCACATCATCATAATTACTATACTTAGTGTATAAACTAAAATCATGTTATGAAACTGTACTTATTATTATTATTATTATTATTATTATTATTATTATTATTATTATTATTATTATTAATACACTATTATAACATGATCTGAGTGAGCATCTAGTCTCCAGATAGGTCAAGTCTATATTCATTATGATGATGCAAAATCAAAGGGTTTCTCCCAGATGCATGGATGGAACGCAATAACGCTTACCATGTGACCATGGTCATGGCTTCCTCCTGTTCGGCTTCGCTTTTCTTCTGCATAGGGTGGGAACCCCTGATCACATGGTATACTCTCTCACCCTGAGACAGGAAGAGGAAGACAGAGGCCGAAAGCACTGTTTACCAGCAGAAAACGACCAGTTAAACTCCACAACGAAACGGATTTATTTTTATTGTTAGTCAAGTGTGAATTTACTACACTCTCCCGAAGCCATGGACGGTAAGACCAATACATGTATTATTGTACACATGGGAATACCCGCTTATAACCGTACGACAATACACAAATGATCCGATGTGGCTTCCTAAATAAAGTAGTATAATGACAAGTTATTAATATACACGCACACACGGAAATGTACCAAGAACAGTATTTCATGTTTAGATGTTAACATAATGGTTAACGCTTTGTTGTGTACATTGTCGGCCCAAGGACCTAGCCTATACTGTATATATTAATACCATATTTCCTTGAATCAAAACAAGTGACAGCCCCATACGTTCATGCATATTCGTGTAAAACATAAAACTGATAATGTATATATTCTCTATTATATATTTTTGTATTATATATTTTTAAATATGAACTGGGAAGTTACAGAAACTGGGTGAATCGACAGTTTCGGAAATGTAAGACAACACCTTGCTACAGTATTGAGCACCTGTGTAATAGACACTGTTATAACACCACGTGATGCTGTGAGCTGCCGTTGCCAGTAGTGAACAGTGATACAGGGCTGGGCATAGAGGTGTGTTCACTTGGTATCCGCATTGTTTATTTTGTAGCGGTCAGATCTACACATTACACTTGTTACAAGTATCAGCATTTCAGTAACTTTACTTATGAAACTTTGATGTAAATTAATTGCAGGGTCATAATAAGGCACTGTCTTCTTGTATATATGGTGTTTACTATATATATCTGTTTTGCTATACAAAAACACTGAAGATAGTTGACATTATAAAGTGTCATAAACTCACAAACAACCTTAAAAGAGCTCTATTACAAAATATTGAGTGCCCTTTTTATCTGAGAGCTGTATGCAGCCCTGGGGACTTCTGTGAGATTAATACTTCTTAGTGCTTCCCTTTCCAGCAGGCGCTCGCAACCTCTGCCATACAGTCTTTATGGGGAAATACTGTTCCAACATTTTACTGGAATGTTTCTCTGGGATTGGTCAAGAGTAGCCTTTACTGTGTTGTGTGGTGAGCCCCAGCAGCATCGCTAGCCAAGATTGTACTTCTACTGGTGACTTCCATGCCAACTCAGAGAGTTTCTTTTGCCACTGAATTAATCTAGATCCTACCCATAATGGAGAAAGTTGAGAAAGTATAAAGTCACATAAAAGGCTAGAGAAATTAGCGTTTTTTGCGAATCATGATGCAGTGTTGATTTAATTGGGTGTGAACAGACAGACAACCAAACCTCTGACCCTGCCCAGCTGCATTTTTGATGGGCCCAGAACATAACAGGACTGTATTATTGCCATTTCAAGCTTCCCCTTATGTTTACATCAATACTTTTTTTTTTCTTTACAGATACATTGTTTCAGCTGAAGGTGAGTATCAAATTTTGGCTGTGTATATTCCAATGTAAAGATTAATTATCCCTAAGTATAAAGGTAAACCATAGACACCTCCCCACCTCAGGTTGTAAATCCATGAATCTCTGTTAACGCACATATGCAATGGTATTAAGTTATGTCTGTACTGAGTGTACAAAATACACAAGGCAAGTATAACATCAATGCAAATAGCATTGTATCCTAACACACATTAATCACAACTTCCAAGTGTATGTACCAAAACATGTAGTACACATACAAGCTATTTCCAGAAAAGCTGACCAAGCCCAGTCCCTAAGATTAATCATCCAGTAAGTCTACTAGGTGTCATCAGTTGTTTATGTATTAGAAATACATTACAATACAGCTTAGCTCAGTGAGATCATTCTGAGTCACTAAATCAGAAAATGCCATTTACTATAAATTAAGGAATTCCAAAGATCGTAATAAAAAATATTTTAAATTATTACAATTGTGTCATTTAATGTAACATCATAGTACAAATATGTCTGAATGAGGTTCTCTTCATGGACTAAACTCCCAAGATGACTTTTGCATCCCCCTTTCTTTTCAATTGGTCTGTCTTCCTCTTGTGAATGTGAGCGAAGGTGACTGAAAAACAAAGGCATGTAGAAGTGTGAGGAAAGGGATAGTGGCCCCTGAACATTTTATTTATTTATTCATTTTAAGAAAAAAAAAATATATATATAAAACCTTGGAGGACTGGCTGAATTCAGACCCAAGGCAACACATCAACTTGAAAATGTCACCTTGAACCCTAAGCAATACATAGAAATTACTGTTTTACTGTAAAGAAATAAAGCACATCAATATACAATGTTGGGTTGCAATAGTTATGAAAACCCCATTAGTCACATTGTGGTTTCAAATTACTCCACCATTTTACCATGTCACTTACTGAGTCTGCTATTGGATACAAGCCCAGGGAGAATTATGCAGAACTAGTTCAGGTTTTTGAGAAAAATGAGACCACTAGTACCTGTGCTGTGGCCATTTCCTTACAGACCTAAAGCTCTTAATATTATTCAGGCAGTCATTCAGACTTACATAATCATGTTAAGAGTTTTAGGTAGAGCATGATAATTATAGATGGCATTACCAATGAGGTGAAACTCGAAGGTTAATCCATGGGTGACCATTGTCTGAAATTCATGGAAGAAGGCAGGAGGGGCTAACTACCAAGAGTGCAAAGTTATTTCCTTTTGTGTTGGGGGTAGAAAAAAACATTTGAGGCCAAACATGATGGGGAAAAAACACCAGCAACACTTCCAGCTCAGCGTGAGTCAATCTTAGCTGTTCCTATTGGATTACAATTTTTTTTAATTTTGTTTTGTGCTGATTTCCTGGTTGCAGTCACTGTTTGATGGGGTATGCTGATGTGCTACTTGCCAGCATGGTGCCATAATTAAAAGTGACAAAGCTTCTTTATTTTCAGTTTGGAGTGGTTTGCTCTGCAGGTTCCACTTCCTCAGTTTCTGGTGATTCACCCTGTGTCCCATATAGTTTTCACTAGAGCTTTAAAGAGGATTGCTGCCTCCATAATGCGGCTCCAAAGCTGCCTGTATGTAAACACTGCTAATGAGTGAAATTGGAATGATGGAATCAATTGTATCCGTGTCCAGGAACCTCCAGTCTGATGATTGTGGGGAATGCATCTCCCCAGACAGTACAGTTTAATGAAAAGTACTGTGAAAAATGTAAAACAATGGCAATGTGTATTTATAGCTATTGTACAAATTCACGTAGTCTCATGGCATAACATGCAGTAATTTGCTTCAGATTGTAAGATTTTATAAATACACCAACCTTTATGTAAGCTACTTAATACTATTATATCTCTTATCCAGGGCTACTTACAATTATTAAAATATATCACATTTTCACATTTATACAGTCATACCTCAATCAAGGGTACAACAGCATTGTCCACCACCTGGGATTGAACCAACAACCCTCTGTTACAGAGCCCTAACTCCACAGTGCAGTACTACTTCATATGTTAATTTAATATGTGTGTGGCATTCTTATTAGTCATTTGAAATGACTATTTAATGTTTGAAAAATAAATTGCATTTTGCTAAAGAATGTGAAAGCATAGTTCAGTATAAAGGTCACAAGTATGTGAAGCCTTCCCAGACCATTTCTAACTTGAACAGGACATAAGCAGATACCAAAGTCTCAGGCCCATTTATCTAATACAATAATTAGATGGCATTCTGGGTATAGTAGATGAAAATCCAGTGTAGAAACATTGTATAATCATCTTGATTTATATATTCTCAATCAAGCAGATTATAAATGGAAATGCTTGGTTTGCCACTAAAGATCTAGAAATTACTAATTTTGCTGCCTCAAAAAGATATTGCTGCGGTCAACTGAGCCCCCTCACTCCTTTTTCACTACAAAGAGCCTTATATTGGAAATGTGGCTTTGAAATGTGGCTGTATAATACTGTATGGGCAGGGAGAGTCATTTATTTTCTTTCTGTTCTTTAGTTCACAGCAAAGCAGCTGGAGAAGCTGGCAAAGAAAGCAGAGAAGGACTCCAAGACGGAGCAAGCCAAAGTGAAAAAGGTCTGTGTATCGCAGTGCAAAAAATATGTACAGAGCAGGGATAGTGGAAGATTTGCATTGAAAATGCTGTGTAGCAAGATGTGTGTTCATAAGATTGAAGCATTCTAACAAAGCTAAGTTAAGCACATAAGTGACAAAAGGCCACGTTCTGCATCTTACTACCATATTAGTAAAAGCCTCTTGACAGCTTGAGCAGACTTGGGATCAATTATGATTATAATTGTTTAATGCACATTTAAAATGACAATTATGTAGGCCATTCCAATGCTCCATTGTATTCCATAATATTGGCTAGTTGCCTTTAAACAAATACAGTGAGGGGAAAAAGTATTTGATCCCCTGCTGATTTTGTACGATTGCCCACTGACAAAGAAATGATCAGTCTATAATTGTAATGGTAGGTGTATTTTAACAGTGAGAGACAGAATAACAACAAAAAAGCCAGACGCATTTCAAAAAAGTTATAAATTGATTTGCAGGTTAATGAGGGAAATAAGTATTTGACCCCTTCGACTTAGTACTTGGTGGCAAAACCCTTGTTGGCAATCACAGAGGTCAGACGTTTCTTGTAGTTGGCCACCAGGTTTGCACACATCTCAGGAGGGATTTTGTCCCACTCCTCTTTGCAGATCCTCTCCAAGTCATTAAGGTTTCGAGGCTGACGTTTGGCAACTCGAACCTTCAGCTCCCTCCACAGATTTTCTATGGGATTAAGGTGTGGAGACTGGCTAGGCCACTCCAGGACCTTAATGTGCTTCTTCTTGAGCCACTCCTTTGTTGCCTTGGCTGTGTGTTTTGGGTCATTGTCATGCTGGAATACCCATCCACGACCCATTTTCATTGCCCTGGCTGAGGGAAGGAGGTTCTCACCCAAGATTTGACGGTACATGGCCCCATCCATCGTCCCTTTGATGCGGTGCAGTTGTCCTGTCCCCTTAGCAGAAAAACACCCCCAAAGCATAATGTTTCCAACTCCATGTTTGACGGTGGGGATGGTGTTCTTGCGGTCATTCCTCCTCCTACAAACACGGCGAGTTGAGTTGATGCCAAAGAGCTCAATTTTGGTCTCATCTGACCACAACACTCACCCAGTTCTCCTCTGAATCATTCAGATGTTCATTGGCAAACTTCAGACGGGCCTGTACATGTGCTTTCTTGAGCAGGGGGACCTTGCGGGGGCTGCAGGATTACAGTCCTTCACGGCGTAGTGTGTTACCAATTGTTATCTTGATGACTATGATCCCAGCTGCCTTGAGATCATTAACAAGATCCTCCCGTGTAGTTCTGGGCTGATTCCTCACCGTTCTCATGATCATTGAAACTCCACGAGGTGAGATCTTGCATGGAGCCCCAGACCGAGGGAGACTGACAGTTATTTTGTGTTTCTTCCATTTGTGAATAATCGCACCAACTGTTGTCACCTTCTCACCAAGCTGCTTGGCGATGGTCTTGTAGCCCATTCCAGCCTTGTGTAGGTCTACAATCTTGTCCCTGACATCCTTGGACAGCTCTTTGGTCCTGGCCATGTTGGAGAGTTTGGAATCTGATTGATTGATTGATTGCTTCTGTGGACAGGTGTCTTTTATACAGGTAACGAGCTGAGATTAGGAGCACTCCCTTTAAGAGAGTGCTCCTTATCTCAGCTCGTTACCTGTATAAAAGACACCTGGGAGCCAGAAATCTTGCTGATTGATAGGGGATCAAATACGTATTTCCCTCATTAACATGCAAATCAATTTATAACTTTTTTGAAATGCGTTTTTCTGGATTTTGTTGTTATTCTGTCTCTCACTGTTAAAATACTCCTACCATTAAAATTATAGACGGATCATTTCTTTGTCAGTGGGCAAACATACAAAATCAGCAGGGGATCAAATACTTTTTTCCCTCACTGTATATTTGTGGTTGTCTCCATTGCACAAGTTGTTTTTTCTCTCCCAGTTGCAATCTCATGTCAGTAGCATAAATTAATGGATTTCACTCTTGAAACTCAGATTATTATTTCTGTGAGAGGAAAGCCTAACCATTAGGCAGAGGCAGGTGGAACCCAAAGGGGGTTTTGTGAAGGTACCACCTGGACATACAGACAGTGAGGGAGGTAGGGAAGCAGCAAGGGAGAAATTGTAGAGCAAGAGAGGTGTATGGAGGAAAAGAAACACGCAAATGGAAGAAAAAATATGTTGCTAAAATTCCAAATACAGCTTTGAAGTTAAGGAAGTTACCAGTCTTCTAACCTAACTGCAGATTTCAAAGACTAGGAAGAGTGTGTCTTTTGTGCTTTCTAATGTTACCAGTAGGTGGCACTCTTTGCTTAGAGCAAGAACATCCTTATCTCTACTATAGCAATGATTTGTTGAATAGCAATGAGAATGTATTGCATAGAGCTCCAAAATGAAGTATAACCAGAAAGAACAACTAAGATCCCCAATGCACCTTCGATTAAATATATCAGTACAGAGTCTGCAGCATGGTCACGGTCTGTGCCACATTCCTCGATAGCACTGTCCACTCAACGCAAGTTCTGTTTTATTTTTTTGTTCCAATTTAATTCCTATGATTCTTCTTGCAGTGCATTTGTAGAGTGTTGTCTGACTTATGAGAAGCTTTCATTTTACCATAACTGGGTAAAATCAAATATTAAAATTGATTTGTTAAATAATTGTTCCTGTTGTGTATCAGATCCATTCATTTATGCTACTGACACAAGAGATTGAAATGATGACCATACAGATAAACTACTTGAAAGCTTGCTGTACTCTTCTGTTTTGCTTGGATGCTGCAGTTAGAAGTAGCTTTGAACAGTAGTAGGCCCTTCCAAATTGGGCAATTGCTCCATTCTATTAAAAGAACAGAAAGCTCAGGAATCGGTTAGATTGATGAAGAGCAGGGGGTCACTGTGTAAGGCATTTTCCTCTTACGTTCAGTCAGAATGGAATCAGAAAGACAAATGACATTTCTGATGCAGTTTTCTCAATCAAACGAGAAACACCCTCTGCTTTATTTTGATTTCATTAGAAATGTAAGTTCCCAATGCTCATTTTAAAATTAGACTGCGGGGGGGGAGGCTGGTATTTGAGTCAGGTCTACAAGCAGACAGTTCAATTAACAGAATTGAAAAGATTATATTTAGAATTGGGCCCCGGTGCCAGCTGGAACAGTGATGTTTGTGTGGTGGCAGATGTGTGAGGGAGCACCGTAGCCGTCTATAACATTCACAGGATGACAGGCAAAGCTTCATGTTCCAGGGTAAAATTAGTTTCGCCTCTGCAAGCTCCAAAAATGCTCTGGATAATTTGTTCTAATTGTCAAAGGGGAATAAAATGCATTCTTCCTGCTCATGCTAGATTTTCCACCTCTACACTTTTCCAGAGATTATTATAATGTATACATGTAGGCATTAAGTTTCCTTCAAAATGTTTGCTGATAAACTGTTTTGTTTTGATAAACGTTGCAAAATGTCCTCCCAGATATGTTGGATGTTAAATATAATGCTGCCATATTGCAAGCTAAATAATGTTATTTGATATGTGAAGATCCTTTTTGTTTTATGTTTTAGTTTTGGTGACGCATTAGAAGAAATTCCATTAATCACAGTAGTGTGTCACAAAAAGGTGTAATAGGCAGCATTAATTCCACTTAGCATCGTTTCCTAGGAATGGGTACAGTATACACACTAATATAGAGAGAGGTCCTTGTTTTAAAAATATTAGGATGTTAAGATTACCAAGTAAGTTATTATATTGCAAGAGTCATTTCCGCAGTATCCAGAGCACTTTAACATTAAGCAGTTCTTCTTATACCTGCCTTTTGAGCTTCATTGCTGAAGTAAAACACAATTTATAATACAGGAGAAATACATTTTTAGTAAAGTGACCCCAGATTTACATCTGGAATAAAGACAAAATCGGTTGGCTTTGCTTGCCCACCTGACAAGTATCTGCGCCTGCCGAGCCTTCTGTCTGAGCGCGCTGGTATGTCCCTAGGGAGAAGGGTATAGTATTCAAGCTTGCAGTTTTCGTAACAAAATGATCCATGACCACAGGGCTCGGTTTAGGTTTTCAGTACCTTGAGCCCTCACTGTAATTTGCTCTCCCCAGGCCCTGCAGCAGAAGAATGTGGAGGTAGCCCGAGTGTACGCTGAGAACGCCATCCGCAAGAAGAACGAGGGCGTCAACTGGCTGCGCATGGCATCACGGGTGGATGCGGTGGCCTCCAAGGTCCAAACGGCAGTGACCATGAAGGGGGTGAGCGGCTCTTCCACTCCCCTCTCTTTGCCTCAGACTTGAGTTGAACACCAGGGATCCACACTACTCTGTGAAGTGCAAGAAGTACACTGTTAAGCCAACGGGCAGAAAACGTTACCAAAGTACCCAACTAGGGCCTTTCACCCGAAACATTATCCATAAGGCCATTGATTTGACATTAGAAAGATGAGGTGAAGTGTTCAAAGAGAGATTGGTCTCCTGGTTTAGAAATGGTACTTCTAAAACTATGGGACTGTGGCTCTTTAGGACTAGGATTAGCCACCCCTGCACTACATAGCATTGGGATGCATAAAACTTTGAAAATCACATAAACTTTGATAATGTAACGGAAATAGGGCAGTATAATCCAACTGGGGTTGATACAGTTGACTAAATACTGTTCATCTGTTTCAGGTGACTAAGAACATGGCTCAGGTGACCAAAGCTCTGGACAAAGCGCTGAGCTCTATGGACCTGCAGAAGGTATCTGCTGTGATGGATAAATTTGAAACCCAGGTCCAGAATCTGGATGTCCACACTTCGGTAAGATGTGTACACTTTTCGTTCCTGTTTGAAGTCAACATTGTTGCAGAGATGGTAACAGAATATCCTGTGTGATTGGCAAATCATCCGTCTCCGATCACCCAATAATTTAAAATGCTGTGGAAAATGTGCCTTGACAGTTGTACTAAATGCAAGAGCCTTTATATTCCATTATTATAAGGATTGCTTTTGCAGACAATTAATGTCTTCTAGTTTGTGAGGGTGAGGGTATATAGCTGAAGTAACTGATCACTGAATATTGGGAGATGTGAAGACAGCAAAAGGTTAATTTCTCCCAGTCTCTGAGGGCTGTTCTGTAGGAAGCAGCACTTTTCAAAGTGGGACAGATCCCTCGGGATTATGGTGGAACAGTGTGCTTGGGACTGAACTACACTAGTCAAACATCTATCTGAACTGCATATCCATGTGCATCTCCTACTCCAAAAAGCCATGGCTTCCAGAATGTTCCACGTGATAATTGTGGGCTTCCAATCCTACAGAAAATAATCATATTGAAAAAGTTAAAATGTTGTTAATTTACAAGCCTTTCCAGAATTCTTTTCATTCTTATTCAGATATTAAGCTGATACATTTATCCAAGACGATTTGGTGACGTGATGCATTAGGGTTCGTAATTCCAGTGAGTGTGAAATGGGTTTGATGGCTTCCATTGAGTCACAGTGATGATTAGTCTCTTGTTCATTAATTTGGGAGACACCTTTAGGGCAATCGAAAAGAGGCAAACTGTCGATAGAGACTAGTAAACCATATGACATTTCAAATGTGCCTGAGCAGTGACTTAATACCACAGTAATGGTAATTGAAATTAGTTTAAAAGTTTAATATTTGCAAAGCCAGTTGTCATGGAGAACTGATTGATGTGCATCCCAGTAGAAAGCAAATAATTCAGACTTCTGCTGCTTCCTCTGCTTTTGTAATCTGTCATTCCTAACTCCTAAAGGCACTTCATTTGGACCCAGAAATATATTGGGCTATAGCTTTGAAAAATTTAGTGTGGAACATTAATTTACATTTAAAAAAACAAACAAATAATAAAAGACCATTACAGGTCTTACTCATCACACTGCCCGGAACATATTGATCTAAGAATTTAATCACTGTCTCAAAGCACCTGGGAAAATAATTTTCAGCAACAGGGAATGCTCTTCCATATGTTTACCGTATGCTTTCTCAGTGGCCAAAAACTGTCTGTCTGGCACATTTTTTTTGCAATAATAAAAAAGAAAAAGAGTAGAAACTGAATTGCTGGCAGTTTGTTTCCATTGTAAATGTGCACCCCAATGTTAAATTGGAGCAGTTTTAGCCAAGATTTTCTCATTGCCTACCAGTTAAACTGAGCCTTCCTCGAAAACAGTGGGAATAGCAGCAGATTTTTACCAAGCATATGTGCTGATCCAATCCATTTTAATGACCACACCTGTAGTTTATATTCTCATAAAGTGTTAACCTTTCAGACTGAAAACCAATAGAACAGGATATATGTTAATCAGGGAGATCAAAGATTCCTTCTAGGTACAATAAACTCCTGTGATTTGTGTTATTAACATACCACTCAGTTTGCAAAATCCTCTCACACCACAGTTTGTCTGAGGAAAATATTTTTATTTTAAATCGTAAGCACTTTTTAAATTAGTTAATGTTTAAGGAATAATACAGTTCGTTTATATAGTATTTAGCAGAAACTTTTCTTATTTATATAATGTAATTTAATGTCTAAATAGTTACCGAATTCTGATGATTCATCTTGTTTAAGCGTTACCGTTGACCCCAGTACGAACGAGCTTCCGATTATATCGGAGGCTGCGTTCCAGGCCCTGCATTAATTGGACAGTATTAAAAGAAAGCCTCAACATCTGTCAGCGTTTTCCACTTCTTGATGGGATCCCTGAGAAACTGGCTGTGTTGAGCAAAGCAAAAGTGCTGACATGGGTGGAAATTCTTGAATAGATTATGAAGAAGCAGCGCATGATCCTGATGCTTTATATCATAGGATTTGCGGAGTGATTGGAGAAAGGAAAGCAGTGGACTGAAGTGCAGTCTGTGGACTCCCAAGTCCTCCACAATCAACCCAAAAAGGCTCAGAATTAATTGTCTTAATTTTACTCGTGAGGGTGTACCCCGATCTGTCTAGGCGTGAGTGTGATGTTGTTTGCATGTGTCCCCAGGTGATGGAAGACTCCATGAGCTCAGCCACCACACTCACCACTCCTCAGGAGCAAGTGGACGACCTGATTGTGCAGATCGCTGAGGAGAGCGGCCTGGAGGTGATGGACCAGCTCAGCCAGCTGCCCGCGGGGGCCGCCTCCCTGGGCGAGAGCTCCACGCGCCCCCAGGACAAGGAGGACCTGCTCAGTCGCAGGTACCAGCCCATGCCCGCCTGCTCACGACTTCCACAGACTCGCGCAACACAGCCCTTGCCCGCAGGCACACACAGTGATGGTGACACATACCACATATACACACACACAAGCACATGCATCATCATCATCAACAATAGCAGCAGGTCGTGTCCCTATAGTCCTTTACTGCAAATCATTTCAAAAGCCCTTTTACAGCAGGTAAAAAAATTAAAAAAGTCAATGATTCCCTGACACCATACGTCTCAGAGGAAGAGAGCATATGCACACTTGTGTTGTGCATGTGCGTACACGTGTGCGCGGGTGGTCTTCAGCTCCTAGTCTGGCATGAGATTGTCAGGTTGAGTAATGATAGCCAGCTCCAAATAAAGGTGATAAAGGGAAAAAATAATAGCCAATTCTCATTGCCTACCAGTTAAACTGAGCCTTTCTTGAAAACAGTGGGAATAGCAGCAGATTTTTACCAAGCATATGTGCTGATCCAATCCATTTTAATGACCACACCTGTAGTTTATATTCTCATAAAGTGTTAACCTTTCAGACTGAAAACCAATAGAACAGAATATATGTTAATCAGGGAGATCAAAGATTCCTTCTAGGTACAATAAACTCCTGTGATTTGTGTTATTAACACACCAATCAGGAATTAAAACGGACACACACACACAGACGCGTGCGCACACCAATTAAAGCTGTCCTCTGAGCCATATTCTTGTTTTAAATCTCTGAAATACTTGCAAAATGTCACATTTCTCAATGAGCAGACAGCAGCTTGATATATTGACATGCTGGGTACAAATAATATATATATATATATATATATATATAATTTTTTTTTTTTTTTTCTTATTTTCTTTTCTTTCAGGTTGGCAGCTTTGCGAAATTGAAAGCGTGTCGCTTCACCGAAAATAAAAGCCATTATTGCTTCGAAGGACTGTCTGGAAGTGACAGTACAAGTTCCGTTGTTATATATTCCACTGTACATACATGCACTCAGTTATTGATCCACCCTAGCTTATTTATAGTTGGTTTCACTGAGGTTGAAAGGATGCTGCCAGGCGTCCCAGCTGATCTGAAAATAGCTGCTAGAGATCGCTCTGTGCTCATAGACGGGTCTCTCTACACACTGTGCAGCCTCTGTTTTCCCTTAATCTCCTGTCTTTGAAAACAACAGTTTCTTTTGTACTTTGCTTCCTCTGTGAAAGTGGAATGTTGTAATACAATACATTTTCAAATCCGAAATAATTTGTAAGTCTGGCATACAGATGTAGGCTTTTTTTGACTAGTTTTATAATATGTTATAAAAGTTACAGGGTTCTGTGTGTGTGGTTGTAATTTCTGACGTCGTCTGGTTGCTGAAGATAATGCATGTTTTGAAATTCCAGAATTGCTACTGTTATTGATTAATCCAGGTTTATGCTGTTTTTGGAACTGTGCTCTTTACATGAACAATCCATTTAATATGAGAGACAGGTGGTGGGATTCCTACAGATTGCCCTCTAGTGGAGGGAACTTTAAAAACAATGAGTATCTTGGTGGTGTATAGAGCCTTGTAGATACCCTCTGTAATAAGCTGTTAAGTGCGTTTTCATGAATTCAAGAGATCATTGCAGAGGGCTTCCAATATATGTATATGTAATTCAGGGGGCAAATGCTTTTTAATTATGAACATTTAAACTCCATTACCTATTAAAAAACAAAGCCTTCCATATAGGTTTGAATATACAGAACCAAACTATTCAAGGCTGCGTATTTAGACATTTTTTTTCACATATTTCATCGCACAAAGTGCTGCCCTAAACGGAATATAAATTAGTTTCTTTGTATTTTGAGACTTCTTCCCTGCCGTATACATGCACGTGCACCATACATTGCAAGGGAAGCGGTTCTGTTCTCATTAAAGACCGAATGGCTGCTGAACAATAGCCTACTCAAGCGCCATAGTTCAAGGCAATCCATTTCAGTTCCACTGTAGCACCGCTGACAGGGTGTAGCCTTGGTGGGACGTGCAGGAGTTGTTTGTGCTCTAAAGGACATGCCCCTAACACCCATTTGAAGTGTAAGGTTATACAATTGTTTGTGCTGGCTGATAATAAAACCCTGACTACCTGGTGACTGGCGAAGCAAGCAGCTTCATATTATGAATACAGAACTCACAAGCTGCTGAGGGAGAGGGTGTTTACATACACACAAGCTCAGAGAAACACTAATGCCCATATACATAGAACCTCCTGACCCATTTAACAGTCAACAGTTCAGCTAGTTGCTCTGTCAGTATAGACATTGTATTTTTTTATGAGTATACTTCTAAAGCCTGAATCTAACACTGATCTGCATAAAGTGAATTATGAGATGTAAATATGCATAATGAAAACATCATACAAACAACCAAAATATATACACGCATATTATTATTATTACTATTATTATTATTATTATTATTCTGTCTTGCCTTATGTTGATACAGTGACTTGCCTAGGTGCTCTGCATTTCTACAGTGCCTGCAAAATAACACTTATTAGGGTTAGATCCGAGATTACAGTGCTAAGCGCAGGGAAAAAATGGGAATGTTGATCCCGATAAAGCCTTCAAAATTCGAATCTAGTCACGTATCAATCTTATTGTTCGGTGCGATGAGAGCGCGAGAGAGTTTTATGAGCACCAGTAGCAGCTTACTGTGGTTTTGATCATTGGAACTGAATCAAAAAGAGATTTCCTCTCTATTTTAATGGTTGACTTTCATCTCTGTCCACTTTTTGTTTTCTTTTCTTTTCAACCTTGTTTTTTTGGGGGGGGTGTCTATTTATGTTCATAGATATATGAAGGTTGATGGTAATCTTTGGTTTTATATGTTTATATTTTGAAAAATAAACCCAATTAAGGCTGTTCTGGACCTTTTCCTGTGTGTTATTGCTTGACACTAGGCTTCTGTAGTTGAAATGGAGATTGGGGGTTATTTAATAGCTATTTAAAAACCCAAATCAATAGGGAGTGATGGCTGATCTGTATGCTCGATTTTTGGCAAAGAGCTGACGAGAGCCTTTTTTAATTCCTATATAGTGGTGAGTGCGGTGTGTATCTGAGTTGTCTCATCAACAACTTATTTCCATGGCAGTCTTGAGAGCCTGTGGTTGACCAGGAATAAGGATTGACACTGCAGTCTTAAGTCACCTCAAATATGCAACTCTCTTGTGGTAAAACAGGACATTATGCTGACCAGCAGTTCCTATAAAAATCCTTCAATCATTTTAGACAATTTAGAAGAAATTAGTACTTACTTTAATAACACTGATATCATTTCAAGTCAAGTTGGGGGGGATATTTTCCCAGAGAGTGTGGGAGAATAACCTAATTCTCTTTCCCTGACAATAACAAACAATGCTGGTTTCCTGCTGTTACTACAGGCAGCAAAGCGGAGTGTGCATCTGCTTTGTGCCGTAAATATTGGATTACTTGGCAGGTGACCAGCACAGACATGCAGGCTCTCCAGCTGGTCACCCAGCACACAGAGAAGAAGAAGTGTTCTTAAAATTATATTTTAAATCCCAATATCAAATCCACCTCAGAGACGTTTTATGGCTATAATCAATTTTGAGAAAGACCATGCTTGGTTTTATTGATTTATAAGTAGGGCATAAGTTGTTTTTTGTAAGGCTTTACCCAGTTCTATTGCAGTTATATAGTAATAGTAAAAAAAAAAAGTAACATGCAGTGATTTATTTATGTTTTACTATTAATATAATTTCAATAGAACTAGGTAATGACTAAGAAATAACAGCTGCTGTCCTACTTGTAACTACTTATAAATATCCTGTACCCTACATGTCAGGTAAAGCCTTTTCCAGTTTGAACCTAAACAGTTTAAAATAGGTTTTTCTCCCCCAGCTTTATTTTAAAAGTCTATAAAAGAAGAAAATCTGGTGAAACTGTATCTTTAAACTCGAAGCATGATTTTTGCACCAAAATGAATAAGCGTCGTCTCAACAAAGCACAACGGTTCTGCAGTCAGTCTGCTGCAGTTCTGCAAAACAAAGGCATTTGTTTGACTGTCAAAGACAGCACTGAGTGAGCGGGGAGTGGACTGAAGACATCTGATTACCATCCCGAAGTAATCCTCATCACATTGCACAGACATGTTAGGAGTTATACAGACAGGAACATTTTGTAGCTTTTTACAAAGCTTTGAAACATTTTCCTAATCCCTAATGCACAATAATAAGCAGGTAAGGATACATACCAGTACTATTATTATTATTATTATTATTATTATTATTATTATTATTATTTCTTGGCAGACGCCCTTAGCCAGGGTGACTTACAACATAAGTGTAAAACAAAGTGCAAAAATACAGTTAAGTAAAAGGCATCAATCATTACAAATTCAATTAAACTAAAACATAGCAATTCAAAATAATACATTTTACAAATTCCAATTTACAATTTAAACAAGCAAGTACAGTAAGTGACTTCCTACATCCTGGACGGTGAAAGCTAAGTGCTGTCAAGATGTAGGGTCACAGTCAAGGGCTACGGGAAAGGGAGCAAGGAGGAAAACAAAAATCGAAAACACAAGAAGCATGATAAAACTGAGAAGTGCTCTCTAGCAGGGATAAAGGACTAATATTACAAGTACTGTTGGAAAAGATGTGTCTTGAGTAAGCGCCGGAAGGAGGTCAAGGACTGTTGTTTTGACTTGGGTGGGCAGGTCGTTCCACCATTTAGTGGCCAGGGATGAGAAGGAGCGGCTCTGGAGGAAGGAGAGTGGAGAGGAGGTAGAGTTAGTCTTCTGGCACTGGAGGAGCGCACTGGTCTGGAGGGGATGTATGGAGAGACGAGTGACTGAAGGTAGCTTGGTGCAGTGTGGTCGAGACAGCGGTAGGTGAGGGTCAATGTCTTATACTACTATTACTGCACACACTGCAGGGTGTTAATCACTACTTTAATTTCTATTAAAGCCTCTACAGTGTCATACTGTGTTTTGAGTGTCACTCCTTGTTATCATTTCAAATGAGACTCCAGCCCTAGAAGACGATCACACTTCTGACGTAGTAATTCCTGAGGCCCTAATGGAAGTTCAGTACGCAGTCAGTGCCCAGAAACATAGCCCTCAAACAGGGTAGCACTGTACAAATAGACAGTTTTAGTGTACAGGACAAGATTACATGAAAAGAAAAACTATCAATACACCAGTTTTCTATTGTATCAAATCAAAACTAAATCTCATAAGTTTCACACTCCAGAATAAGATCACTTTAACAGCTGAATAGAAAACCAAGCACCAGGTGTAAACATTACAACTCTGCAACTACAATTACTATCGCCCCTCTTTCTCCACTTGCTTTATTTCATTAGCCCACTAGCTAATGAGTCATACCTGGTTGGAAACTGGCAGCCATTTTGGCTCTAAACCGTTCCCTGCTGGGTGTGGTGGCCAACAAGTCTGCTGTCACCAATTTTCCGCAGTAACCTTGGGACCATCCACTCCCTCACGTTCCTGTAATATCAGCATGGTTGTTAAATAGCATGTTGGGTTCTTTCCCAAGAAGGTAAGTCTACAAGATTTTAGGCCTTGACCATGATGGATAGGAGTCAAAATGTATCTTTTTGGGAGAGTGTCTATTTTGATTTTTTGTTTTGGGCTTGTCTTGTGTTTTATTTACTAGATTATGGCCTATGATTATCTGCTTGTGAGTTATCACAATGGATTGATTTATTATGATTATTATAATAATAATTATCAGTATTGTCCTTTACAAATGAAGCATATAAGTGTCAGGTTTGCTCCCGGCAAGGGGTGTGATTTGTTTTAAATGGCTGCCAAAGATCACATTGCTACCATACAGGGACTGGATTCACAGAACTGCAGGGAGGTTGTTTTTCTCAGCTACTGTTCCTTTGTTGACCAAGCTTTAGTCTGAGGCTGTAAGTCTTTAGTAAGATGTTATTTCAAAGAGTTTAAAATAACAGAAAGTGGAGATAATCCCAACTACTATCCGATCACATAGCCAGTAAGCTGTAGCAAATTGGAGACTTCAGTGCAAGCCTTTCCAGTCGTCACCTTGTCCATGTACTTATTACTTAATACAAACCACTTAAGTGTCTGTTGTGTTCCTGTCATCCGGGATATCAGTGCAAATCTACATTCCAAACAAAAAAACAGCCCTGTTTTGCTTAAAGTTCATAGTCTCCTGTAAAGCCTGACTGTTGGATTACAGTTTAGCTGTATGTTGCTGCTATCTAATATAATTTGTCCATTGTGTTATAGGTCTAGCAATTTCTGCTCTTCTTTATAGTTAATGATTATATATCAGTGATGCATGGTTAGTTTTTACCCCTTAATCAAATAGCTCTGTTCAGACATGGGAGGAAAAAACCTGAAGACAGGTTTTACTGCCGAGACTTTAGAAGTGGATCATATGTTGCAATTCCTGATTTCAAGGATTGAGAAAAGCCCTCATTCTGACATCTCTGGCAGGCTTGCACACTGTCAATGTAAAGCCTTCTCACATAGCTTTACCAATACAGTGCCTCATATGAGAGTATGTACAGTGAGGGGAAAAAAGTATTTGATCCCCTGATGATTTTGTACGTTTGCCCACTGACAAAGAAATGATCAGTCTATAATTTTAATGGTAGGTGTATTTTAACAGTTAGAGACAGAATAACAACAAAAAAATCCAGAAAAACGCATTTCAAAAAAGTTATAAATTGATTTGCATGTTAATGAGGGAAATAAGATTTCTGGCTCCCAGGTGTCTTTTATACAGGTAACGAGCTGAGATTAGGAGCACTCTCTTAAAGGGAGTGCTCCTAATCTCAGCTCGTTACCTGTATAAAAGACACCTGTCCACAGAAGCAATCAATCAATCAGATTCCAAACTCTCCACCATGGCCAAGACCAAAGAGCTGTCCAAGGATGTCAGGGACAAGATTGTAGACCTACACAAGGCTGGAATGGGCTACAAGACCATCGCCAAGCAGCTTGGTGAGAAGGTGACAACAGTTGGTGCGATTATTCGCAAATGGAAGAAACACAAAATAACTGTCAGTCTCCCTCGGTCTGGGGCTCCATGCAAGATCTCACCTCTTGGAGTTTCAATGATCATGAGAACGGTGAGGAATCAGCCCAGAACTACACGGGAGGATCTTGTTAATGATCTCAAGGCAGCTGGGACGATAGTCATTAAGAAAACAATTGGTAACACACTACGCCGTGAAGGACTGAAATCCTGCAGCGCCCGCAAGGTCCCCCTGCTCAAGAAAGCACATGTACAGGCCCATCTGAAGTTTGCCAATGAACATCTGAATGATTCAGAGGAGAACTGGGTGAAAGTGTTGTGGTCAGATGAGACCAAAATCGAGCTCTTTGGCATCAACTCAACTCGCCGTGTTTGGAGGAGGAGGAATGACCCCAAGAACACCATCCCCACCGTCAAACATGGAGGTGGAAACATTATGCTTTGGGGGTGTTTTTCTGCTAAGGGGACAGGACAGCTGCACCGCATCAAAGGGACGATGGACGGGGCCATGTACCATCAAATCTTGGGTGAGAACCTCCTTCCCTCAGCCAGGGCATTGAAAATGGATCATGGATGGGTATTCCAGCATGACAATGACCCAAAACACACAGCCAAGGCAACAAAGGAGTGGCTCAAGAAGAAGCACATTAAGGTCCTGGAGTGGCCCAGCCAGTCTCCAGACCTTAATCCCATAGAAAATCTGTGGAGGGAGCTGAAGGTTCGAGTTGCCAAACGTCAGCCTCGAAACCTTAATGACTTGGAGAGGATCTGCAAAGAGGAGTGGGACAAAATCCCTCCTGAGATGTGTGCAAACCTGGTGGCCAACTACAAGAAACGTCTGACCTCTGTGATTGCCAACAAGGGTTTTGCCACCAAGTACTAAGTCGAAGGGGTCAAATACTTATTTCCCTCATTAACATGCAAATCAATTTGTAACTTTTTTGAAATGGGTTTTTCTGGATTTTTGTGTTGTTATTCTGTCTCTCACTGTTAAAATACACCTATCATTACAATTATAGACTGATCATTTCTTTGTCAGTGGGCAATCGTACAAAATCAGCAGGGGATCAAATACTTTTTTCCCTCACTGTATACGCTTACTCCCAGTTACTGCATGAGTGTACAATACATGGGAACATAATACAACAAAGCTGATGAGCAAGAGGAGGCCACTTCACCAGTCAAGGTGGATCTTCTAGTAAATACCAGCTTGATTCCAACTTTGATTCCATGAAATATGATCGTCGACAGATCGTCATCTATGTTATTAAATATCTTTCAAATTTTGTTCACATTTTACGTTGCAACATTCTGCTAAAAGTTGATGTAGTGAGAGCCCTTGAATGTCAGTCTTTAATACTTGTAATATCTGCCAATGGCTTCGCTGCACTGAAGAGGTCTGCAGTGTACATGTATGCCCACTTTTTTTTTCTTGTTGTCATTGCTTTTTGCTGATCAGTCAGTCTCTGGCCTTGGTGCAAAAGTTACACAACTATGAGTCACATGCCAGACATGCACTTTGCCAAGCACTAACAAGCCGCAGCATACTCCCACTTTTTGGAATATGAAAATGCTGTGTGATTAGTAAAGGGGAAAGAATCCATTAATCATCCAGGTGGAAAAGTAAATGGTCCATCTGCAGTATGTGTCTAACCTGTATTCAAAGCGTTTAATTTGCTTGTGCTGGATCTTCATTGTTACGCTGCAGGCTGTTCCAAATACTGTTGAGTTCACAATATTATTCAATGGAATTGTATTTATTTATTTGGGGGGAGGGGATTTCCATGTCAACACATGATTTTCTAAGGAATTCTAGTCCATGGATGCGGTTTATTCCTTTTCAGGCTTAGGGAGTCGTATTAACATGCCAGAAACAAGTGCTAGCTCTTTCTTACAACAAATCTTTCAAGATATGCAAATCTCTTTGGATTTCTGTGTGGTCTGTACTTACCAATTTAGTGAACCCACAACACTATGTGTAGGGCTACGTGTCTGTTCAGAGTGCAAGGTGTGCCCTGCCTCCTGGTTTTGATCGAGGCCTAAGACCTAAGACCTAAGTGAGGATGGCAATTTAACCAGTATGTAGCTGACTGGGAGCCTACAGGATGGAGAAGTGTGTTGCCTGTCTCTCCATTTGATTCAAAGCTGAGAGAGAAAAAACAACAACATCCAAATGTAGAGAGAGGGGGATGTATTTATAAGTACGTTTCAGGGTGAAGAGAGGATATGCTTTGAATATCAGGTGACTATGCTAAAGTAAAAAACAAATCTCATCTTCTATGTAATCCCTTCTGTGGTCAATATAGCTGCTTAATGGTTTGTACCACTGGCATTGATTCCAGTACAGTTCATACAGCAACAGGAGTCTCTGTCTCTATATGTTAATTGGAGAAGACAAACATGGTGCTTCTCAACAGAGATGTAAAGAATTTAATCTGGAGTTTACATCGTACTTTTGCTGAAAAGGCACTAGCACCTCAATCTATCTGTGAATATTGCTTGGAAAATCTTGTAATTATGAGCTGAAACACTGGGTAAGCTACTGTCTTTTTAAGGTCAGTAAAATCATTATTAAATTGCAATCAATTTATTCTCAAATGTGAAATAAAAAGTATATGCTTTGGTACTCAAGCTACCATCTTATTATTTCACTTCTTCTTTAATACAGACCCTAGCAAACAATCCACAATCTGGCAGATCAAATCAGTCTGTGACCTGCAATGCGTTTTCAGTCTTTTCACATTTTAATGAGCACCTAGCATGTTAGCTGTTTATATACAGTGACTGATACGGAGGGATCTACCCAGAGGGGTTAAGGCTTGGCCAAACTCCTGTGCTTTTTAAAGCTGTTAAACACAGGGTTGACATGAGCGGGGAATATAATCTTCTCTGGGCGAGGACATCTGGTGTTGCCTTTCTAAACTGATACGTCACTCAGATACAGAACAAGACTGAAAGCAATTGAAGCTGAATCATACTCGCAGCTTTCTACTGCATTTTTGCTTTCAACCCAAATGGTCAATAATACCTTCAGTCAGAACATAATGTATTTAATAGTATTGTTTCCAGTGTGCTGGTGATGAATTCATCCTGATAAAGAATTGTCACGTACTAGTGAAGTTACAGTGTGGTATGTAAATTCCTTTTAGCTCTATGTTTTATCTTTTAAACAACATTTTAAATTCTATAATTTCAAAGTAGTTTTGCAGTTCTGTTTGGTTTAACCTACCCAACTCTGACGTCAATCCAGTCAGCATGAAGACACATTCAACCTATGCATCTAGCTTTAACACAGCAATTAAAAATAATATAAATATATTGAGAGAGACATCAAAGATAATAATGATGGCATTGGCAACCAATCTAGCAAAAAGAAGGTGACATGAGACATTGTGTCACCTTTGGGAGGAATTCCATGCCTAGGTATATCTGCCAATTTATATGACTGATGTTAACAAGACGGAGGAGATGTCTAAACTTCCAGTCAGCAACAGGAGAGACAGTCGAACCCATTCAGATCTAGAGGCCTGGTAAATCATACTCACTCATGTGGTTAAAGTGATAAATTGTGAATAAAAGTTATGTCTAACCCTGTGCTAATACATCTCAGGTAAGACCAATATCTGCAGAAAAAACAACTCAATTTTCCTGATTTATGAGTGGTCCCCTAAATTCTTAGGAAGTACAAATCTCTGTATAATTGTTAAAGTTCATTCCTTGCGCATGTATGTTGTAAACACATCTCAACATGCAGATTATATAAATATCTTATTCAGTTGCATGTTATTACAGACTAGACTGGATCATGAGTTGTAGCATAAATCTTGACTCATACATGAGTAAAGTATGGGGATACTGTATGTGTCTGGGGTGAAAAGGTAAGGGAAATTGGCCATGTTGACTTAAGGTTGAGGAGAGTAACTATAGAGCGAACTTGTCTTGTGACTGTTGCAGAAAATATTTGTTCATTTTTTAAAATTAATTTGCTTCTTTTGTCATGCTGTTAATGTTGATATGCTTTTCTACTGACATTGTACAAGTTATCTGCTGGCCAGTCATTTCAGTAGTGTAGCTAAATTCTGTACACTAGCACCATGATTCACCCTGCTGAGTCAGGCTGTGTGTGTGATATGACTTATCTTTATTTTGACAGCCACTGAGCGTGAGGCCTGCCGTTGCCAAGATATTCTCCTGTTTCAATTTCTAATGGAGTGGGTACTTCTTTATTGTATACAGAACCAAAAACTGTAAACAGTCCATGCTGTATAAGACCTTTTTAGTTTTATTAGCTTTAATAAATGTAATAAAGGATTACATTATGATGCACACACACAAATACTTTTACCAGTTATTTTGACCCACTTTGGCATGTTTAAGATGTGACCATTCCTTGTACTGTTAAATAAGGAACAAGCAAACTTCACTACTGCGTAGAGCTAAGCACAATACTGATATTTCTAGCCCAAGTGATAAGATGTTTGAAAAATGAATGTCATGCCTTTGTAAACAGTAGGCTAACAGTATTTGCAATCCATCCCACTTAGTTTACGAACTTTCTCAAGCACAATACAAACTGTGTTTGCAATACACTGGTTTTATTTTACTGCATACAGTGATGAACTGAAGTGTGTTTGTAAGGAATGAGTGCCTAGACACTTGTGAATGTTTGGATCAAAACGACCTCGGATGGAAAACAATGTCTTTGTGGGACAGGCTGTTTTTTTGTTTGTTATTTTATCATACATTTTTATTGATTCAGTCTTTTTAAAATATAATTTGTACTGAAACAGGGAAATTATATATATATATACACTCACCTAAAGGATTATTAGGAACACCTGTTCAATTTCTCATTAATGCAATTATCTAACCAACCAATCACATGGCAGTTGCTTCAATGCATTTAGGGGTGTGGTCCTGGTCAAGACAATCTCCTGAACTCCAAGCTGAATGTCTGAATGGGAAAGAAAGGTGATTTAAGCAATTTTGAGCGTGGCATGGTTGTTGGTGCCAGACGGGCCGGTCTGAGTATTTCACTATCTGCTCAGTTACTGGGATTTTCACGCACAACCATTTCTAGGGTTTACAAAGAATGGTGAGAAGGGAAAAACATCCAGTATGCGGCAATCCTGTGGGCAAAAATGCCTTGTTGATGCTAGAGGTCAGAGGAGAATGGGCCGACTGATTCAAGCTGATAGAAGAGCAACTTTGACTGAAATAACCACTCGTTACAACCGAGGTATGCAGCAAAGCATTTGTGAAGCCACAACACGTACAACCTTGAGGCGGATGGGCTACAACAGCAGAAGACCCCACCGGGTACCACTCATCTCCACTACAAATAGGAAAAAGAGGCTACAATTTGCACAAGCTCACCAAAATTGGACAGTTGAAGACTGGAAAAATGTTGCCTGGTCTGATGAGTCTCGATTTCTGTTGAGACATTCAGATGGTAGAGTCAGAATTTGGCGTAAACAGAATGAGAACATAGATCCATCATGCCTTGTTACCACTGTGCAGGCTGGTGGTGGTGGTGTAATGGTGTGGGGGATGTTTTCTTGGCACACTTTAGGCCCCTTAGTGCCAATTGGGCATCGTTTAAATGCCACGGCCTACCTGAGCATTGTTTCTGACCATGTCCATCGCTTTATGACCACCATGTACCCATCCTCTGATGGCTACTTCCAGCAGGATAATGCACCATGTCACAAAGGTCCAATCATTTCAAATTGGTTTCTTGAACATGACAATGAGTTCACTGTACTAAACTGGCCCCCACAGTCACCAGATCTCAACCCAATAGAGCATCTTTGGGATGTGGTGGAACGGGAGCTTCGTGCCCTGGATGTGCATCCCACAAATCTCCATCAACTGCAAGATGCTATCCTATCAATATGGGCCAACATTTCTAAAGAATGCTTTCAGCACCTTGTTGAATCAATGCCACGTAGAATTAAGGCAGTTCTGAAGGCGAAAGGGGGTCAAACACAGTATATATATATGTGTGTGTGTGTGTGTGTGTTGCTATTGCTTGTGAAATTAATATAATAATATATCTGTTCATGAACAGATATATTATTATATTAATTTCACAAGCAATAGCAATTTGTTTCCAATACATTTGTTTTACAGTATACCATATGGAATTACTGTAAAGTTTGACAGCTTTACAAGTAATAACTTTTTTTATTTATTTGATTCTATTTTATGTGAAGTGAACCTCAGTAATTCAATAAATACGAAATGTGAATGGAGGAGGAGAAAAACAACAACAATGTAAACATGACCTTGGAACTGTATCAATAAACCCACCGTTCATTGAAACCACTTGCATAACCTGCTTGAATAATAATCCATGTTTTAAAACAAAATCCGCCTTATTTCACTGTAATAACATTGCAGGAGAAAGTTATGTTTTTTGTTGTTGTTGTTGTGGTGTATTGTGTTTGCTGTTTTCGAAAATCATGCTAACTTTTCTGCTGCTTCCATAAGACATAACTAGGAATTACCCACTGGTGTTTTGAGGAAATCTGTGCATTCAATTCAAATTCAAAAAGAGCTTTATTTGCATGAAAACACCTGGGTTCCAGTGCAAATACAGAACAGTTAACACTGAATTAATACCTGGCTCAGGGAGTGTATGTGTGTATAGTGGTCATTCAATGATGATTGGTAGCAATACTTTTTGATTCCACTACGGCTCGTCTGCAAACCAGGTTTCAAAGAGTTAAAGCCCTGGGCTGTTGTGATTGGATTAGGCGTCGGCTTAGCGAGAGAGAGAGAAAGAAAGAAAGAGAGAGAGAGAGAGAGAGAGAGAGAGAGGGGGAGCGGGAGCGGGAGCGCACCCATCCACCCTGCAAGCAACCAGATGGGAGCAGCGCTGTGATCGATGTGCTGTCTGCCCGGAAGAGAAAGCAGGAAACAGGTCAAATCGATGGACTATCAGAGTTTCTGCTCAAACCCGTAGTGGTGACGTCGGCCCTGGGGAGAAAATAAAATGCCTAGATGGATAACCAGCGGACTTCAGACGCGCAGCCCGACTTCGTGATTGCGATCCCGGCGGCGGCGGACCGGCGAAGTTGTTGTTGCCGGCGGTGAGGAGCACCGTGTCTGGCACGCTGGGGAGGACCGAGCAGCGGCGTGTCTGCGCGGCGCCCCCCGCCCTCCCAACACACGACGATGAGGACAGTGCTGGCGCTGTGCTGGCTGCTCTCGGTGACCGGAGCTACGGACTTGTTGGCTGAAAGCCGCAGTAATAACTGGACGGCGCGGATAAATGAAAGCAATACGAGGTACATTAACATAGGAGACGGGACTTCGGTAGAATTTGAATTCCCCGAGAACACCGAAGGGGTGATCGTGATCTCCAGCCGGTACAGCAGTGCGACTGAGCAGGGCAGCGAGAGCTGGAAGCCGACGGTGAGCGTAAGATCCCTCGACACCGACGTGTTGTCTGTTTTAAACGTCAGCGACAGCTGGAATGCGGGGCCGGTGAGAAGTTACGAGGTCAGTATCCGCTCCGGGTTTGCCGGCTCGGCCCCGCTGCTCATCCAGCTGCTGGATTTGGACAAGGACTCCAATCCGATGCTGATAGAAGAGAGGCGGGATTATGTGATTAAAGTGGCCCCCAGCGACGACGCGGCGCTGCTGACCGCCGGCGGACTGTCCCACTTCTCCGAGCACCCCGTGCTCTTCGCCCTCCTGCCTCTGATCTTCATCAACAAATGCGCATTTGGATGCAAGGTAGAAATCGACGTGCTGCGGGGGCTGCTGAAACAGCCCCACCCGGTCCTGCTGGGAATAGTTGGCCAGTTTGTGGTGATGCCTTTGTACGCCTATGCCTTGTCTAGGATTGCCTCTCTTCCCAAAGCCCTCTCTTTGGGGCTGGTGATTACATGTTCAGCTCCGGGGGGTGGAGGGGGATATCTGTACAGCCTGCTCCTGGGCGGAGATGTGACCCTAGCCATCTCCATGACACTCATCTCCACCGTGGTGGCCACGGGAATGATGCCTCTCTCCTCCACTATCTACGGACGACTCCTCAACGTCCATGAAACCCTTCATGTGCCATTCCTCAAGATCCTGGTCACGCTGCTCTTCATCGCCATCCCCATCTCCACAGGGATGTTCATCAAATACAAGTTCCCCAGCGTGTCCCGGGTCCTACTCACCCTCATCCGGCCCTTCAGTTTCATCCTGATCGTGGGTGGCATTTTCATGGCGTACCAAATGGGCTCCTCGATACTTGCCAACGTCAAGCCACAGATTATAGCAGTTGGGGTCACAGTACCCATTTTTGGCCTGCTTTTGGGTTATCTGATGGCTTTCCTTTTGAGACTATCGTTGCCTCATCGCAAAACGGTCAGTATAGAGATAGGAGTGCAGAACAGTCTCCTGGCGCTCGCCGTCATGCAGCTGTCTTTCCGTCGCGTCGAGGCGGATTTTGCCTCCCAAGCGCCCTTCATCGTGGCCCTGAGCAGCACATCGGAGATGTTACTTATTGTCATTATTCACTTCATTTACAGAAAACTGAGACCAAGCTCCCTGACAGACGTGTGATTGTATCGACTCTTTCAGCAGAATTTTGTCTTGAAACCAAAGGCCTTTTTTCCTCCTTTTTCTTTTCTTTTTTTTACAGTACATGAAAAATGCACTATGAGAGAAAAGCTTAAATATTTTTCTACCAGACTTTTTTTTCATTTTGTAATCGAAGTTGAAAATATTGTTCTATAATTTGTGTAATGTTTACAAACCACATGTGATGTGGGAAGTGGGAGGGAGCAACCACTGTTTTCGACTTAAAGATAATATATAAATATCCATGTACTTGAATAAGAGAAGATTAAAAACATAAATACTTGGATAAATGCGGCTGGGAAATGGGTGGTTAACTTTGAGTTGAATTGTAAACACCCATATGTAAAAGAAAACTCATCCAGCTTCAGCTAACCTTGATAATAACAGTCTGTTCGTCATATTAACAAAAATTACAATTGCATTTGGTTGATGACAGGAAAATGGTGCCGTGTAAAACCAGTGCAGGGTTTATGTACAACAAAATGTAACCTTGGGGGGTGGAGGGGAATCAACAGCTGTCTAAAAGCAACCCATATGCTATTTCATCTGTTCTTTGATTTTGTGTGTAGGTGTGTGTGTGGGGGGGGTGTTGGTTGAATGCACCCAGTGCACATATTAAAGAAGCTAGCAAACTACTTAGTGTTGTTCTCTTGTGACCTTAATAGCAGGCTTTGTATTAAGAGTTGAGCACCTGGTTTTGCCGTTACAGAAGGAGACTTGGCCGGTGGCTGTTGAAGACTGTTGACAAGGAGATGCCCAGTTTGTTTTGCTTTTCATATAAAGCTGGCTTGTCATGTGAGTGGGAGAAATGTCTGCTCTCCATGTGTACAGTAGTGCTAGATATGCTGGAGTCTTGAATACTCTTTCTGAGGCTGCAGTCTGAAGTCCTTATTTGGCAGTCATCTGTGAGAGAAAAATGTTACAGACGCTTCCTCCTAGTTTTCACATTGGGGAAGTGGAGCCTTATTCTCTCTGTGTGCTGACGCCTCGGTGCCAGACACTGCAAAACAGCACTGTATTCTCACTATGAACAGTCGGGCGGATACGCTGCTCATAGGGAGAGGCTGTTAGTCAAGCATGTTGCACTCCCTCTCTCATTTTCTATAAACAGGAGGAACACTGGTTGTACCTGCAAAAGTTATTTTCATTTCGGGATATTGCCATTAAGATAAACAAAATAATGATTATAATAAATAGAGGTGTAATATATTGCAGGAAGAAAATCCTACAGTGCAAGACACAGTATGGGCAATCAGCATGAGTAAGATGCAGGATTGGAATATAGCCTGCATGAACAGCAAGCATGCAGCAGAACAAGTTTCCTATGATAAGATCTTTAATAGCAGCAAGTGTCATGCTGCTGATGGTTGTAATGGATTATGTGTCAATGCAGGAAGGCTAGATAGTATCTCTAGGTGCATTATGGTTATGTACCGTTTGAGGTAGTGGCGGGATGTATTTGGAGATGTTGTAGTCCTGATTAATTTAGGTATCCAGTTCAGTCACAGGGATGTGAGCAGAGGAGAGGTGCAGGCACTACAGGTAGAGTGAAATTGTTGAGGTAAATGATTAGTTTCTGACTGGTACCATATACATCATGTGATTGTCCTTAGGCTCTGATTAAGGAAGTATTTTTCTAACTATGGTAGCTCTTCCGCTTTTGTCTTTGTATGATGTGGCTGTACTGTGCTATTTCACAATGCAAACGGAGCATTTTGAACATAAAATATTGCTTCTGGCAGTGCAGTGGTTCATAAAGGAGGAGATGTGGAAACCTCTAATTCGTCTGTGTAATCTGAGTCTTCGATACCAGCAAATGCCGCAGTGGTTCTTTTTGTGACTTCCTGTGAACTGGCTTTGAAGAACAGGAAATGCTTTACTCTTTACTCCACAAGTCTCTTATTTGTAATTCAGTCAAAATTCCCCTTGAAAAAGTGGACACAAGTATCTGGTCAAGATGGGATATGCAAATAATCTGAGGTGTTACTCATGTTATTTATTTAAGAATGTATGTATTTGCTAGGTGGCCTTTAATGTGATTAATACCTTCAGAGATCAAGGATGTGGGTTTATTGTTGAGGATGTACACCTTCTTCTCTCCTGGTGATCGACAACCACTTCACAAGAAAATTAATAAAATGGGGTAAAAATCTAAGATGGCCACCTTATGGAAGGAGGCCATTGGATAAAACTCTCATTGCATAGCAGTCTGACCCGCTTCAGGTTTTACAGCTGCTTGTGCAGGTTGTGATAATGAAGCAGAAAAACGATGCATCTCACAGCAACCAGAAAAATAAAGCATGTCCAGAATAATACAGACAGTCGCAAAAAGTTTAGATTCTGGAGTCAGGGAGATCATAGGTTTGTTGTGAGCAGAGACCCTTATTTGTAAGATTCCCAGGACAGAGATCAGAGAAGAATGGGGAGGCTGGTGTTTATGTGGGTGTATTGAATGCTGGGTAACATTCCAGGAAGTGCTATTGGGCAGTCACTCACTGCTCACTTAACGCAGATCCTAAATTTCACATTTTCTCATTTGTTGAAGAAACAAGGTGTTAAACACAACCAAGAGATGCAAACAAAGAAATAAATCAACACCAAAAAGGGAATCCTGGTCTCAGGAATTGGTTTAAGACAGTGGTTCTCAAATCTGTCCTGGAGGACCCTCTACCCTCCTGGATTTTGTTCCAACCAGGCTCTCAATTACTTAAACACTTCAATTTTATATAAAAAGTATAAAATTTTATAAGGAAATCATTAAGGAACCTTATGATACTTTGTATCTGTTACACAATTTAGAGAGTCAAATGTGATTAAGGATTAAGGATTCAATTGGAATAAAAACCAGCAGGGTAGGGGTCCTCCATGACAGGTTTGAGAACCACTGGAACTCCTTTAAAGTTAAAATCATTTCAGCAAGAATGCCAAAATAAGAGGTGTGGAATATTGAACTTCAAAAAATGCAATATTGCTTCATTCTTTCTTGACATTTCTGTGAGCTATCCATAGATTGGAGACCAACTGAACCCAGTAAAAATACATGAATGTTGTTGTTATGATTGTGTATGTGTTCTTTACAATGGCAGTTTTTTTGGTAGAGGTTTGGAATTTGCAGAAGTGGAGCAAATTTGGCCCTGGATCAAAAAGCTTTGAAAGTCATCCTGCAAGAACTTCTAAGTAGAATGTGTCTTTCTGTTACTTAGCTTTCAATTATTTAGATTGCTTTCTAACATGTCTATAAGCCACCTGTTCCTGCTATGTCTTACACTTCAGACTTCACGTACGCAGGAAAAAAAAAAAAAGTAGTTTCAGTAAATCTTTGTGGATTTGAGGGTGAAACGAATAATTCATAAATGTTTCTTACTTTATTGTATTGGAGGTTTGTTGATTACCATTGACATGATATCATTTACATTGATATCCCTTTTTCTTCCATTTGAGTATTTTTGTTATGAGCACTACTACGTTTGCCAAGCATTTGCAATTTGACTGTATTAAAAGTGATTTTTCACTTTACCGGAGACAAGGTCGGGAACATTTGCTCGCAGGTGATGTTTCTAGTATTCTACAGTTTTTGTGCGGTGATGTGGGAATTCAGTCAGACTTGTGAACATTTTTGGTGTTACTGAAATGTTGAAGAAAAAGAAAACGCTTAAGCAGAAGATAGAGAGCTGCTAAGGAACATTGTTTTTTCTTCCTTTTTTTTTTTTTTTTAAGAGAAGCAGCATGACAAATTACCATAGAGAATCTAATATTGCAGGCAGCCCCATCAGATGTGCCTACAAAGGATGTCATTGTATAACCCAGATGTTCTTTCAAAAATAAATTCCATCTGAGCTTTCCAGATTGGTGAAATGTGATCCATATCATCTGCTTATCTGTTTCATTGAAAGGAGCAGACATCTTTCCTAACTCAACACAGGGCTCACGCGTGATTCTCAAGAAAACATTTGAGAAAGAAATGGTCCTGTATCCAGCGTCCATTTCTCCCTCTTGTTTTCTCCACTACACAAAAAATTGCATTCTCTCTTTTGGCTCTGATCCCAAAGTCGGGCATCCCATGTCTCTGTGCAAAGGGCTTAGAACCACAAAGCTGTATTTTCCCCACTGATGTTTTGATTTATAACCAAATGAACCCTAGCAAAGTCCAGAGGTTTATTCTACAATTCTGAAGTCCCTGCCACACACATCTCACACCCGCTCTGTCTCTCGCCGGCACTGAGAGGATTAGCAGGGCTGTATGTTAGCCCTTGTCCTCAAAAAAGTGATTATCCACATATTTCCTTAATCTCTGAGGAAAAACAGAAAACCCTGATAGAAAAACTAACAGTTGCACACTGCACCGTTTCTTCACCTGTCTGTGAAAGAAGCAGTAGGGTGTTGTTGTATAATATTGTAGTGTCTATTACCGTGTAACTGCCAAATTACACTGTAGGCTTCAAATTCTTCTGTGGGTCATGCCTGAGAATGACATGTTAATACTAATGTGTTGCTCGGAGGGAAACAAACTGCTGTTCTAAAATATATATATATATATATGATGTTCATGATGTTCATTCTTCTTCTAATTCCTGCCTTGTTCATTCTTTAATAAGCCATCTTTTTATCTTCAATAATATTCTACAGACAATGATCTGGAAATGTAAAGGCAGCTCAACATTCTTTCCTGCAACCTTGTGGGTGTTCGTTTTGGTAAAAACAGCTCGACATTCAACACAACAGATTATTGTTCCTTTACTCACTGTCCTGTACTGTGAGGAGAACATTGCACCAGCCAGATAAGGGCAAGCATACTGTAAACAGCAGCTCTTTTAAGAATAACTCTCGACGTAGGTTGACGCAAACACATTTATCGGTCCTCAATCTCCCCTGTACGTTTATTATTGTTATAATGCTGTTTGCACTCATGATGGCACTGTGATTTGAGCTGGCATTTGGAGAGGGATGGGCTGGCCAGCCGCTGTAAGATCAGGACGTAGTGACCCAATTTTGAATGTGACTGACACCTAACCTCGCTATTTATATCAAGTATCACGGGTTGTGTATATCACCGATGAGCCGTATTTAGCGCATGTAACTGAGTAAATCCAGACTTTGTGGATACCTGGGTGTGTAGCGACTCTAAGTGACTGTAGTATAGGTCAGAATCAATGGAAATAAGTGGCTTTCACCCTCAGGAGATGAGGTTGGGTTGTCTTTATACACTGTATGTCACAATTTACAAGACTTTCATATCTGCTCAGTCCTTTTTCAAGCTCAATTCATGACACCAGTGTTTTAGCAAATTAGATTAAGTGATTTAATGAAGGAGGGATTTTAATTCTGTGAATTAAATGCTGTGACATGTCCATGTGCTTCCATGGAACCCTTTAGATTATCCCAAGGAATTCTAGGAATCGGGGCTGGGAATGGCTAAGCTGTAAATGTAACATAACTCCACAAAGTTGACAAGCTCATAGTTATTGCAGTTTTTACATTTTATTTATATATGTATATATATATATATATATATATATATATATACACTCACCTAAAGGATTATTAGGAACACCTGTTCAATTTCTCATTAATGCAATTATCTAATCAACCAATCACATGGCAGTTGCTTCAATGCATTTAGGGGTGTGGTCCTGGTCAAGACAATCTCCTGAACTCCAAACTGAATGTCTGAATGGGAAAGAAAGGTGATTTAAGCAATTTTGAGCGTGGCATGGTTGTTGGTTCCAGACGGGCCGGTCTGAGTATTTCACAATCTGCTCAGTTACTGGGATTTTCACGCACAACCATTTCTAGGGTTTACAAAGAATGGTGTAAAAAGGGAAAAATATCCAGTATGCGGCAGTCCTGTGGGAGAAAATGCCTTGTTGATGCTAGAGGTCAGAGGAGAATGGGCCGACTGATTCAAGCTGATAGAAGAGCAACTTTGACTGAAATAACTACTCGTTACAACCGAGGTATGCAGCAAAGCATTTGTGAAGCCACAACACGTACAATCTTGAGGCGGATGGGCTACAACAGCAGAAGACCCCACCGGGTACCACTCATCTCCACTACAAATAGGAAAAAGAGGCTACAATTTGCACAAGCTCACCAAAATTGGACAGTTGAAGACTGGAAAAATGTTGCCTGGTCTGATGAGTCTCGATTTCTGTTGAGACATTCAGATGGTAGAGTCAGAATTTGGCGTAAACAGAATGAGAACATGGATCCATCATGCCTTGCTACCACTGTGCAGGCTGGTGGTGGTGGTGTAATGGTGTGGGGGATGTTTTCTTGGCACACTTTAGGCCCCTTAGTGCCAATTGGGCATCGTTTAAATGCCACGGCCTACCTGAGCATTGTTTCTGACCATGTCCATCCCTTTATGACCACCATGTACCCATCCTCTGATGGCTACTTCCAGCAGGATAATGCACCATGTCACAAAGGTCCAATCATTTCAAATTGGTTTCTTGAACATGACAATGAGTTCACTGTACTAAACTGGCCCCCACCGTCACCAGATCTCAACCCAATAGAGCATCTTTGGGATGTGGTGGAACGGGAGCTTCGTGCCCTGGATGTGCATCCCACAAATCTCCATCAACTGCAAGATGCTATCCTATCAATATGGGCCAACATTTCTAAAGAATGCTTTCAGCACCTTGTTGAATCAATGCCACGTAGAATTAAGGCAGTTCTGAAGGCGAAAGGGGGTCAAACACAGTATTAGTATGGTGTTCCTAATAATCCTTTAGGTGAGTGTGTGTGTATATATATATATAGCAAAATCCAACCATATACCATTATTATATCGGATTTTAACAAAATATGTATCACTATTCTCCTCTTGCAGTTGTCAGTTGTTAGTCTGTATTTGTTCAGTGATACAAATTATGTAGTGGTCATATAGGCAATAATGCCATTTTGCCAGGGGATTCTCAGTTGTTTCTGGAGAATTTTGCAGTAATGAAAAATATGACTTTAGTACCTTGGGGCACCTCTCTCCTGTGCCCTGCCATACCTCAGGGAGCAGTAATTAACATAGGCTAATTGAGTTAGTCACAGTGTGGCATCAGCAGCAACAACACTTCATTGCCTGCTGTATGGATTAGCAAATTTTACAGAGAGACAAAAAGAGACTCGCAGCTCTCCCAGACACACTTGCTCACTGCATTCATCCTTGAACAGGAAGACAGAGAGGAGGTGTCCCGTGGCTATTTCCTGTCTGCTACATGACCCCAGTTCCAATGAAAGGAGCGTGTAGGCAGGGCACCGGTATTGTAGATATTTATGTATACCAAGTCATTCTAAATGTACCACACTTCTTAGACGGTAACAGTAAAACACCAACACCTCCCCACCATGTAAATTGCAAACAGGGCTCAAATTCAATCTCAAATATCAAACCTCGTATTATTGTAAGAAAAAAGAAAAGGTTCTAAATGTAGCATGGTACTATCTGTTTTATGAACACGGCTCTTATTTTCATGCTGTCTTGTGTGCTTGCCGCTTAGTTGTTTTTTCTTTGTATTTTAATGACTAGTAACCACTGAAAGGGGTGGGAAAATAAATCGGCCTGCAGCCTTCCTTTTCTGTGGGAAGCTCCTGGGAGGCTCTGGGGATGTATTGAGTTGGCTGTTACTGTTGCTGTTCATCAGCCAATACCAACACCTGTCAATGACGGCACCTGCGTCACTGCCCTGACTGTTGCCTGGTAACGGCTGCCCCTCTTTGAAAAGCACTGCCCCCCTGCTTTTAACTAAACAACACACTAAAGAGCCGCACTGCTGAGTTACAAATAATAGACCCTTATTAGTGAAAAGGAATTACAGTAATTACAGATAATAATGTACCGTGCTCCTCTGAGGGACATATAAGAAGCCTTTGACAATACCAGGAAGATGTCTCTTGTAAGAAAATTAGTATGCAAACTGAGATTTCTATGATGCCCCATAATTTGGACTACCAGCCTTTGTATTATCTCCATGTCAAGGCTGCTTATTTTCATGTGGAAGGTATGTTATAGTTACACTTTCACAGCTGTAATCATCTTAAAGCACTTCTCTTGTCTTTTCATATGATTTTCATAACTTTACACAGTGCTGAAGTTGAACGTGTCTTTATCTCTATGTTGCACATCCAAGGGCAGTAACTATCCAGGATAAAGGCCCGCCCACTGTTCCTAATCCACCACTTGCATTTTGAAACCATAGATTAACAAACATTACTATGGAGATTAAGGGAGAAGCACCCATTTACTGGAAGAACACAAACCGGTTTGTTGGTAATGTAATTGCGTTTTACCCTGTCAGTAAAATGTGAAACCGACATTATTGCAGAACAGTCCAGTGTTGCCACATCTCTTCCACCCCGGTGCAAAGTCTGCATTGTGCATAACTGCCTGTATCCAGGCCTGCATTGTGCATAAGGCAAGCAACCACATAACGCTGTGTAAGGAAGTTGTAACAAACGTGTGTATAAAGGTGTATTATTTGATTTCTTAGCAGACACCCTGTCCAATTGTTACAAGATATGACATTATTTTTTTACATTTACCCATTTATACAGTTGGGCATCTATAGGAGCACAGTAGGTAAAGTACCTTGCTCAAGGGTACAACAGTGGTGCCCCCACCTGTGACTGAACCCACAACCCTGTGCTCTAGAGTCTAGAGCCCTAACCACTACTCCATTCATCCATCTTCGAAACCGCTTATCCTGGTGAGGGTCGCAGGGAAGCCGGAGCCAATCCCGGCAGGCATAGGGCGCAAGGCAGGAATACACCCAGGACGGGACACAAGCCCATCGCTGGGCACACACACACACACACACACACACACACACACACACACACACACACACACACACACACACACACACACACACACACACACACACACACACACACACACACACACACACACACACACACAGGGCAATTTAGTGAGACCAATTAACCTAACCCGCATGTCTTTGGACGGTGGGAGGAAACTGGAGTGCTCGGAGAAAACCCACACGGAAACGGAGAACATGCAAACTCCACACAGACTGGCACCCCGGGACTGGTATCCAATTTGCCTGTTGTTGGACAGAAACCATGGGTATGCAGAGCAGACATGAACCCAGCATTGTCTTGTGGTTCCAAAACTAGACCCATAGTTTTTGAACCAGTTTGGGTGCTCACAATAACTCCACAGCAAGCCCGAAAACTGTGGTTCCCTGAAAATTAAACTCACTTAGACATTGCACGCTATACCCTATGGCCAGTTGAAACTTGGATTCTAGTTGCAACTAGGATTCCTGTAAATCCTGTGTCACATTTTGTCTCTTGTGTAATCTCAAGCAGTTTTTCTGCCATTTCACCACCTATGCTTCAAGTATCCAGCTCCCCAAGAAATACATCCATGACCCAAATGATCCACTGTACCCAGTAGGAATCCAGAAGAGTCAGTCAAGAGGGATTTTCTGAGGACTTCCTATGAACTCTCTCCTGCTGCATTATTTACAACCCTCTTCTACTGGAGACCATTGCAACTTTCATACATAACCACACAAAAAGGAAACACTTAATAATTCATGCCCCACCGACTGAAATTTTAATGAGATCTGTTCACTGTACCCTTACTAGATGACACGGTGGGGCTGGTGCCTGGTGACAGTCAATCTGTTAATTAAGCTAGTTCCTTTTCTCCCAGCCCATGATAACAAAACCAGTGACCTTGAAGACAGGAGAAAGTGAAACGGAGAGAAGCTTTTATGGAAGCATGGAATATTTCTGGGCAGTGACATATTTTTTGCTTCAAGAAGTGGGTTTTAGGAAATGGCACAATTTCTTTCCAAATAAATATTGAAATTGCCTGGGGAAAAACATGAGTAGGCTGCTTGTTCCTGAAGGAGCTATCACTAACTGTCTGAAGGCAGTGACAACACTACAGGTTCAGCAGTAGTGAAGATAATTTATCCTACATTTTATATCATAACTTCCATGGTACAGGGCTTCAAAGTGTTCAATCTAAAAGTAACATTAAAAGATGAGACTGAAGTACATCTGCAGCAGTTAGATTGTTGCATATTGGTGTTTTCTTGCTGTGAGGTAGATGTGTCTCATAAATTCCCAGAAATGGGAGCAATTCTTCTAGACAGAGAAGGAAGTCAGACATTTTCTTTATGCTATCTTATTTATTATAGGTACATAGTCCACAATTCTGTTTTTTGTCCGATCTTTCACTGTCATGGAAAGTAACAGGAAACCTCTAACGTGTTTAATGTATCCAATTATAAAAGCAAAAGTGTCATCGGAATATGGTTTGCATACTGACTTGGCAGCAAATAGTTGTTTGAAGAATTGTGGTTGATAGGGAGGACAGCTGCACTACAAGCTTAACTTTGAATAGTTTCACTTCTTTACAGAACCCAGCTGTAAAAATGTATTCAGTAGTTTTTTGTTTTGTGTTTTTATCTGTTTACATTCATTACCATGTTGAGGTCTTAAATAATAAGGCAGCTTCATCTTTAAACTGATGAGGATGTTAAAGAGTGTATTTCAGCAGTTAAGCATGATAACATCAACTCGTGACAGAATTTGTTTTCAGCTTGGCAGCAAGTCACACTGTGGTTTCATTTTAAAGATATCCAAATTTGCGTTTCCATTTCACTCACCCTCTCCGGTACTGTGCCTGTGCCATTGCTATGTGGTGCAGCAGGTCAGCTTTGGCTCTTTACAGGCTTCCTGTCTCAATGAAATAAAGCGCCTGGGGACTTTTCTGCTGTTGGATGGCATTTCACTTTCAGCAGTCTGGGCTTTCCTCAGTATGAACACTCAAAGAGGACCTCTGACAGGGAAAACCGGCCTCTGCTTTGGAAGCCATTCAGGTGGAAAAATGAACTCAAGAGCAAGAGCAAAACCTACTATTTTTTCCCCCCTTGCAATCCAGAAAGGTGTTAAATAGATGTATTTATTTATTTATGTATTAGTAATGTCCTTTTGTCAGGGTGACTGACTGTTGTCACAAAATACACAAATTTTACAACACTTATGACAAGAAGTGCTAAAAATAAATACATATGCAATCTAAGACATAAATAAAGTAACCAAACATAAAATCAAGCACAAAATACAGCACAAGATTCTGTCAGGTAGTTCAAGTAATAACGGGAATGTGGTCACAGGTACATCTGCACAATGTGCAGTGTTTGTTCAGGTGAAATAGATGGACTTTAATAGGAGACAGAAAAGGTGGTGCAAATTTGTACATTTTATAATTCATCTTAATTTCATAGCAGGAACAGTGAAGCAAACATTTTTTGGAAGGGGCCCTTGTTGTAATTCTGTCTTTCTAATTTTCAGTACTTGAGGATGCCAAGCTGGCCCAAGGCGGCCCAAAGTGAGGCTGCACAGAGACAGTTTTGAAATCATTGAGAGTTTGAACGGCAGTCCTTGGCAATGTGCCCTTGTTAACATTCACTGGAGACCTGGAGAGGGTCTGGAATGGTTTATGAGAACGAGGACTGGCCTTGTGGCAACGTCGATACAATGACGTGTTCAAAAGCGATGAGATGGCATGAGAAGGGGATGAAAGATGATTTAGAACAGAATGTTACTCAGAAATTCAAAAAGCACCGTGTTCTCTGAGAGCTCTGACCACAGATCAAGGTATGAATCAGAACACTAACCTACATATTTCTTCATACTGATGAGACAATAACCATTTTTATCACTGGCTAGCAGGCAAGTCTGTTATGAGAAAAGGAGTTTCTGTAACTGAGATTAGGTGGAGAATCATGGTAAACTGAATTTCACTGCTCATTTATAAAACTATTTTTTAAGATGGCCCCTCATTTGTACTTGTCATTAGATGTTTAACCTGTACTCTGTTTCAAGTTGACTTTGTATGTCAGGTGTCAGATGATCTATGTCGGTGATGTCATCCTGTGGTTGTAGCCAACGATGATTCATTCCATTCTTGCAATCATTATAATACTGCAATGTGTTAGATTCTTTGGTAGTGGTGTTTTTGCTGGTTTAAAAATATGTCTGATAGAGCGATGAAAGGAGGATCATTGTGCCAAGTGGATGTATTGAACAAGGGAAAAAAGCAAACAAAAAAATGGGTGTTCACACAGAAAATACCCTCAACTTTATTTCAGAAGGAGGTGCTTAATGGAGCTCTAAAATGAAGCATGCTGGGTTACTGCCATGTACCCAGTGGACAAGACAAAGCGATTACAACTGTCTCCCGAAATATCTTGTGCACTGTTGCTGCTGACTCATCCACCTCCATCTCTCACTTCACTGACGACTGATTCACACGGCCAAGGTGAAGAACAGCAGTCGGAGAGGAACACACTCATGTCCTCTCCTTCAACAGGCATCTCTGTCTTCACTTCAGCCTGGCTCAGACCGTCGGCACATTCGCTGTGCCGGAACGTACCATAAAACACGTTAAATATAATTCTTTGGGTCCATCTTCATTGGCAGTTCCATCTGAGAGGTCTTCGGGGATGTCAAATGAATAAAAATCATATACCTGTTTGGTTTGAAAGGTTTTCTGAGGGTTGGTCGTAGATAACCTACCTTCTGTGGCATAAGGGGACACTCCAGAGAACCATTCTGCTGGTCCACAAAATATAATTAAACAGATTTAATTAGTGCTGAAATGAATAGACTAATGGAATAGTTCCCTGGTCCTACAAGGAGTTTGTCCTTCCTTGTCTAATCCAGATCTTTGTGGATCTTGCTTTTGCCCAATAACTTGATCTTGCTTGTGTATGAGCCCTATACTCCTTATGTATTACTCCTAATGAATGGATGTCTCTGTTTTGTTTATCTTAAATGCATTGATTGCTACCGTAAGGCCTTACGCTGGGCTTAGCAGCAGGAAGTAATTCAATTCTTGTCATAAAGTGATATTCATCGATTTGTTTTGGGCTCATCTGGCTCCGAAGCATGCTCCCTCTCCCAGGAGATCAAAGGAACAGGGTGGCTGTTATTTATACTTACAATGACACAGCCCACATTATACTGAAGTGATCAGGTAAACACCTCAGGAACCAATAGGGGGTTAATGTTTATATATAATGGAACAAATACAGCAGAAAACTCAAAAGCCCACTACTAAAAAGACTCCTATAATAGTTAAATCATCGCAGTCCCACACTCCTCAATTCTTTACCTTTCACAATCATTACGTATCCCCACATCCTATTGCTATATCCATTATGGAATGAACCCCATTTAAAGACTACATTCTCAGCAACACATTGTGCTGTAGCAAGATACTAAGGGATACTTTGAAGTGTTGTTCCTTATGCACAACAGAGCTAAAATCCCATTATAATCCCTGATAAGGACACAAATCAAAGACTCCCTGAGAATATACCATTTGACAGGAATAAGAGGACAGCCTCCTGAGTTAGCAGCGATCACTCTGTTCAATTGAGTGTGTGGTTATACCAGCTGCTTTGTTTTAACAATAAAACAAATATAACAAAAGCCTCAGGAGGTTATTCAAGGTAAGGACTCTCCCCCCTGAGCACAGCTGAAGGCAGTTCTGCCTGAAATGAAGCCTTGAATGAGAAATTGATTATTCATTTGTGGCTATACAAGAACATAAAAAGTAGTGTGCAGCATTCTGACAATGTCCATGTCAATTTTCAGCATTTACTAAATAATATGTCTTGTTTTCATTGTGTATATTAAGGACAAAGAATGAAACCCTTATACAGTTAGGTCCATAAATATTTGGACAGTGATACAATTGTCATCATTTTGTCTCTGTACACCACCACAATAGATTTGAAATGAAACAATCAAGATGTGCTTTAAGTGTAGCCTTTCATCTTTAATATGAGGGTAGTTACATCCAAATTGGGTGAACAGTGTAGGAATTACACCAATTTTTATATGTGGTCTCCCCAATTTTAGGGGCTCAAAAGTATTTGGACAAACTAACAAAATCATGAATAAAATTGTGAGTTTCAATACTTGGTCTGGATCCCACAGACATCACCAGATGCTGGGTTTCTTCCCTGGTACTGCTCTGCCAGGCCTGTACTGCAGCTGAATTTAGTTCCTCATGTGAGCTCTCTCCCAAGGCTTTGTAATCATCATAAATCTCACAGGCATTTCGTTCTGTTCAAGGTCTCCTTCTCAAGGTAAACGACAGTGGCCCTTATTCATCAAGGGGTTTACCAATTCGTGTTTTTATAAAAGCAATAAACATATAAAAAACGTGCAGCATGCATAAATAAAATAAGACAACTAAAGAACATCTTTAAACCAAACTAGTGTATGTGCTTTGACTTACCTGTATTAACTTTAATCAATATTTAATTCAGTTGATAGTAGGTACGGGTAAATTGGCATAAAAATAGCTATAGGTGAGCATCCCTATATGAGTGGAATTTGCAAATTGTGTGTGGGGTGGGGGGAGGGTAGCAGTCGCTCTGAATTAACATGCTTTTTCCTAATCTTATTAAAATTTAAAAATGTTAACTATACACTTTCTTCCACCGAGTCTTAATTAATGGATGGGTGGCAACAACAGGTTTTGCCAAAGCAGAATTGATTGTACCTTCTGCTTCTATCTCATGGTTCATAGCTCACCGTCACTTTCCAGGAGTAAACTCTTAAGTCTGAAGTCTGAGGAATAGAAGGGGCTCCAGGGCCCTCATTATGTTAACATATAAACAATATAAACCAAATTCCCTGCATTCAGAACGAACTAGAGTTTCTGGTTGTGGAGTTTAATTCAACGAGGTTTAAACCAATAATTGCCTGTTCAAGTACTGTGTGGACAGCCTCAAGCAGTTTGAGGACAATTACTAAAGAAATAGACTGGTCTAACGTGTCAGAAAAGCATTTTACCACACACATCTACTGTTTTTCTGTCTTCTTTATTTGGTCTATTGTGTGGCCTATTATTCTCAGACGTATGTGCATCTCTGAGCTTTACATAAAGTACAGGAGCTGATTGCTACATGCCATTTAGAAATGACAAAATAATTGCTTCTATTCTTCACTGTATTTCTTTGTGTTCCTAAGGTAGTGCTTATGTTGTTGTACTTCTTATTTGCACAGAAACTTCAAAAGCAGGTATGACACAAGTACCACTGTGATATGCAGGGTGAAAGGCACTGTCATGTACTGATGATATGGTCTACTGATATAACACTTGCACAGCTGTACTATTGTTTAAGTGGTGCTTGTTTGAATATGCTCTGTCTAGTAGTTATGATAATATTTAGTCATAACTTAACCAGGATCTACTGATAAAATTATACTGCCTGGAGGCAACCTTTAGGCCTAGGCCTTAAGCCGTGAGATTTATTTTCCCCTATAACAATCTGCTAACCTGTAGTTTTTGTTTTTCTCTCCTCTGTTCCTATTTGCCATATTATATATATATATATATATATAATTATAATGTTGTAAGTTAAGCACAATTTTCCCCTTTCTTCTGCCTGTTTAAAGGGAATTTTTTTTTTTACTAGAAATGTCTATAGGGACCATTCAATTAGGATCCTGAAAGATTTATAAGAAGCTTGCCAATGTTATTGTGTTGATTTCTGAAACACTATGCTGGTGTGACCTCAGCTTTTGGGGGAGGGAGGGGGGCTTACTGTGTGTATCTTTGGGTATTTAGTTTACATTTGACACATTTGTGTTTCTCTATATGTATATTAATATGTGTTTGGTTAGTGAATTATTTGTGTACCTGTGCATGAGTGTATGGCTAGTTAATATTTCTGATATGTTTTAATGTGAGTAGTGAGTGTATAGTTTTTGTGATACATATTTTTGCAGGTCCTGTTTGAACTGACATACCCTGCTCCCATGATGCACCACAACGATAGACCTGTGCGTTTCAGAGCTGCAGCACAACAGGTGGTAAATGGGTCTCCTTCTCTCACTAGCTGCTGGAGATGTGCAGAGAAGCAGGAATAGTCCAATTACTATGTTCCACACACTAATGACAAGGTCAAAGATGCACTGAAACACATGGTACAAAGAGCAGTGTCTGTCTAAAAGGCTCCACTAGTGGCAGCCTTTACTCACACTGACAGGTCCGGTGATGCAGCTCTTATTCACAATACTGTGTGGTTAACCACTGTGCAGTATGACCATAGAATAGTTTCTGAATAGAAACTCTCATTCATATGTGCTCAGCAGCGGGTAAGTGTATTTTTGCAGTGTTACACAAAGGCTTTCAGCAGCTGCACAATGGTTCTGTGTGTCACAGTTAAATATTACAGCGGTTAGGATTTACAACGCCGACGGTCAGCACTTTACAGCCAATGATGTTGAGTTTTAAAGTCAGTCTATCAGGGTTTCTTACTAAAAGCTGTAGAGTTGTAAATGTTTAGAATACTGGGTTTGAGATCAAAATTAATGAATAAAAAAATAAGTAATTTTACAAATTCTGCTGTGTTTGTGAAATAATATACTGTGAATATTGCATTCCTTCCATCTGTAGATTTGTGACCTGCTCTACCTAGCCTCACTTCAATTTGAAATCAGTTATATTTGAATGTTTTTCTCTGATGAAAAAAAACCCACTTTGTTTTCGGTTTCTTTTTTGTGTGTGTGGCTTGGCCTTCACTACCCTCCACTGGTGAAAGGACACATTGTTCTTTGGATTAAAATAGAAAGCCCAAAAAGTAATAGCTTTACTTTCCAGAAATACATTGAGTTATTTATTTAAAAGTAACTCAGTTGTACAGATAATTAAACCTAAATCTATACAATTATAGATCAGTGTTGATCTTTCTAGGTCAATTCATATCACACATCACAAGTTAATTCATGTCCTTTCTTGTCTCATATATTTTGTCTTCTTCTAGATAACAAATAACATCCTTCTGTTTATTTTTGCTATTATTGCAGTTTTTTCCCCACAATGTGAATACCACATAGAGACTGGCTTCAACCACCTGTTACTTTCTCATCAGTTTGGTCCAGTTCTTCTTGAGAAATATATTTCTTTCTGGATACTAAAAGGCATCTGACAGACATTGAAGGCTTAAACTGAATACATACATTTCAAACACTGCCCAATTCAAGAAACAATGCACTGGGAGATGGCTCTCTATACATTTACTCTTACCGATAATATCACCACCACCACCCCCAGAAAAACACTCATGCTGTGTCAATGATATTGTAAGTTTAAACTGGACATTATTTGGTAGCAGTTTATACACTGTCCTGACAAATCCCAGAAACCTCATAGCTCAACATTTACACCTAACTGAAAATAAAACAAGGCAAAACCAAATCAAATGTCTTTATAATTTGAATCCATCAGCAAGATACCCCCCCCAAAAAAATAAAAAAATAGAAACATTTGTACCAGATTCCCCAGGAATATGTTATAATAGAGGGCATTACAATATCATTCAGGGGGGTTTAGTACCTCATATGAAAACTGACACTTCTGTTATTGCACCCTATACCCTAGTAGAGCTCACTTTAAATGTCTGGTTCAGCTCTGGCTCCTCAAAAGTCATCTTTGATAAGTTTCATGTCCTGCAGTGTCACTTCTAGCTGTTCCTCTGCTTTGAAATGTACAGACCCATCCATATTCAATTGTCCACTTCCCCTTGTATAATCCACAAGGATACGCTTCCAAACACAAATGGATTTGTGCTCTGGCGTTTTGTCATGATGCCACAATGCTGTTTCCAAGGCCGTTCGCTGTAACGCAGCAAGATTCAGCATTTTGTAAACTCACCATTGCCATCAAGAAATGGTGCCACACATTGACATCACACAAAGACAAAGCTCTGAAGCCCATGAATAGAGTCACTTCAGCCTTTGACTTGCATTGCCCTCCCACAGTAGGCTCTGGAGCAAGGAAGAACTGAAACCACAATACCTAGCCAGAGAAACTACACTCATACTTGACAGCAGACAACAACAGTACACATTTAGACACGAGTTACAAAGTGCAACACGTGGCTGGAGAAGACTCACAGCATAGCATTTTATCAAAAGGATGCCAGATAATTACCCACATGACTCTGAACTTATTTTTCCTGTCACAAAGCTTTACTCAGTATAAAGAGCCTGAATTTCCAAAGTTGCAGTTCCAGAGCAGATTTAAATAATTGTATTATATTTTGCAGTCTTTCAAATTCTGATCATTTATGGGGGCTACCTGCAACCATCTGGTGTCAGTAGATAAACTGTGAGTATGTCACAGTAACTCTGATAAACATATGTTCAGCCCTTCATTATCAGGAAGTGCTTCACCAACTTTGGAATATCAGGCCCAAAATGTAGCGTGGTAAGGGAACTTTGTCAATAAATACATGTAAACCAATCTAAACATCATAAAAGTCATCATAGGGATGAGAAAAAAAAAAAAATAGTGGACAAACATATTATCCAAAACCAGAATACTACCCAAGCAATCCACACCAACACTATGTGATCTTAAACCTCTGTTTAAGGAACATTAATTAGTGATAAATAAAAAAGATGGACTTTTGCTTTTATAAAACATTCACAACAACAAAGAATAATTTTCATTCAATTATTTTACAAAGCTTTAACTGTGAATTCACTTGGCTTTTGACTCTATTGTAGTGCTGTTAATGATTCAAACAGATGTCACCATTGGTGAATTACAGAAATTGAACATCCAGAACTTGGTCGATCATCATTTCTTCAGTCTTCACAAACACTTTTCTGTGCATTTATAGGTGACTGATGATCATGTTATGAGGATCATCTTTGTTTACCAATATTTCAGATTAACTTGAGTGAAAGGTATATCCTATGTCTGACCACTTCTCCAAAGTGTTGTGATCAGATTTGAATCCATCAGCAAGATACCACCCAGTTCAAGATACTTCATATAGACTTGTGGTGACCTTTGTGGACAGCTGGAAAGTCCTGTACACCCAAAAAAGACCTACAAAATGAAAGGGAATCTATCTACCCCTTTTCCAGACATACACTTCCTCTGTTGAAACCTGCCCTTTATGCCCAACAAAAGTGTCCTCCTGGAACCCCCCGCATCGCACACGGCAGAGCGCTTCAAGATGTCATTACGGTAACGTGCCATTTCATACCAAGTCTTGCCAGTCCCAAAATCTTAGAAAGAAGCCATCAAGAATTTGATTTTTTAGGAAACTTAAGTAATCTAGAACATTAGCAGCTGTTGGGAAGTCATTGGTACATGTGGTAATTTATTACCAGTGTAAGTGTAGCGTAACAAGGTATCAAATGTAGAACCTGGGTTGAGTTTTGAAAAATTCCGTTTTATTATGGTGAAATGCAGCACGTTACACTAATAATGCTGGGATTGTGGTCTTTCTTTGTGACTTCACAAAAGTGCACAGTGTTCTCCTGAGGCTACTCTGTCAGAACAGTGTTTCACAGGGGATAGCACATCCTAAACTTTTGTTCTGGCCTTGGGCTTCTCCAGCAGCCAGCTAAACTCATAGCGTTTTCGCGGTGACACCATGTCCAATGTCATCATCTTCTGCTCGCTCTCAGTCTCCACCAGCTTGTAGCCCAGCAGCTTCATGGCGCCCTTGCACACCTCCTGGATTTTGCGCACCTTATCGTGAGGCAGGGCGGTCCTCCACGCCTGCGAGACGTCCATGGCGTTGCGGGAGGTGATCATAAAAGCATTCGAGCCCAGGCCCTTCCCGTGGGTGACCTTGTAAATCCACTCCTGCAGTTTGGGGGTCATTGCCAGGTCTGCAAACTTGTACATTTCAGAGATCTCGGCCAAGGGGTCCCTCACCAGGTCCTCATAGCGCACCATCTTGTAGCGGCCCTTGAGGAAGTAGGGGGCCTTCTGGGAGGCCGTCTCGTAGATGCGGATGTGGCTTCGGCAGATCTCCTCGATCACCTTGTACTGGGGGTCAGCCACACTGGCGCCGCCCGCGTTCAGGATGATGCCGTTGTCTCTCATGAATGACGACATGGACTGCTCCCGGGACTTTACCACAGCGCGCGGGTCCCGGATCAGGTGGATGATTTTGAGGTTGAGTGAGGGGTCCCGCAACAAGGGGTAGAGGGACTTGAGGTCGAAGAAGCGCACCTCCTTTAGCACCACGTGGCTGTAGCTTTTGCAGGCCTCCTCCGCCACCTCAAAGCGTGCCTCACTGCAGGCCTTCTTGCAGATGGGTTCACTGCTGATGTTGTCTCGGCGGTACAGGTCACAGGCCGGTGGGGAGCACAGCGCCCGGCTCGTGCTCCACATGAACAGCTCAGACACGTTGCGCCGGGTGGGGAGGTAGGCGTCGAAGACCGACATGTCGCACTGGAAGACAGAGCGGAGGAGGTCGCGCACGGCCATCTGCAGGGCGTTGGCCCCGTGCTTTTGCAGGCTCACCCACACGTGCCAGGCGGGCTCCATCAGGTAGAAGACGTCCGGGTGCTGGCTGAACACCTGGCCCACGAAGGACGAGCCAGAGCGCCATGATGACAGGATGAGGATGTGCACCTTGCCCTCCCGCTCTGGCCCCGGGGACAACAGGTGGCCGTGCCAGGTGAACAGGAAGACCAGGGCCACGCTCTGTAGCAGCACCACAGTCAGCACCGCCGGCACTGACAGTCTAAAGCGTGCCATGACTGCTGCACCGACACGCCACCACAGCTGACGCAGAGAGAGAGAGAGAGAGGGAGAGTGAAAGAGTTATGTCGGATACATACAACAAGGGTGGCACCCCAAACACAACTTACAAACCACAGGCAAAATCACATTTAACATGCATTGTCAGTTTCCTGAAGACTTCTGGAGGAAATTTGCGAAACTGGGAATATTGATGGCAGTAATAAATGTGGCAGGGATCCTACTAAGCATGGTTGGCAGGCTTTTTGAATAAATGAGTCAATTGGACTTGTAGTCCTTTGCAAAACTGATAAAAAATAATAATCATCAAATTAAACATGGGCAGAAAATATATTTTACAGACCTGCTACGATTCCTGGTGATTTCACAAAAACACACTCCTACATTGTTAAAACTATTTGTTCTTCTAACTGTTATTTAAATTAATTCAGCTCTATTGTGATATAATGCTATCCACCAGATGGCAGACTGTAACAGAAAAAAGGCTAGAAGACCAATTCCACCTGAACTGAAAACGGAAATGATTCTTCCAGAAAACTGTTTTTCCAAAAGCGATTATTATTAATTAATGTATTAATTCTTTCATTAATTTACCCAGGGTAAAGGGTCAATTTCTACTACTACTACTACTACTAATAATAATAATAATACTAATTAAAATGTGTATGTTATTATTTAACATTTTTCACATTTCACATTATTTTTTTAATTAGAGTTTTTTAAGACATCAGTTCCATTATAATTTCAAAAATGAATTACAAAACAAACAAACGAAAAACATTTAACCTGTGCTGATCTCTGACCTAAATCCACTGAACTAACTATTTTTAGTGGATTAACTGCTGGACTGCAGTTCAACGTTGAGCAGATACTTGTGCAAGTTAGTCCCCAGCTGCACAGAAAAAAGAGAGCATCACAAAAAATCCCTACACGGCCCATCTCTGTGTCGGGCAACCTCTGTTTCAACAGAGAATGAAACTCAGAGTCCACTAGCAGAGAAATTACATCAATCCAAAAGAGAAAACCAATAAACACACATGGAAATGTTTTGTGAAGCTTTCGATGATTTGAATATCTACTCTAGCACCTGGTTTACTGCGTCACCATATCAGCTTCGTAACAGACAGGTGGAACGCTATCATATACAGACAGCTTTACATTCTTAACAGAAAGACTGCAGTTATGAAGAAGATCACAAATGAACAATGCTACAGATCCAAGAAATATCAAAAACAACAAAAACAGGAAATAGATATGATAAGTAGGAGTCTGGTCAAATACAATGGACAGGCCTTATGGCAGAAGAGGGGATTTGGCAGGAAGCTGCTCGCTCTCTGTATTCCTCTCTCCTTTCCTGATCATGTAACCCCTGATGAAACCTAGCGCAGGAAAATTTCAGAGTCCACAGAAACTTGGCATAGGTGACCCTGGGAACGTGACAGAGCTGTACTTGTTCTGGATCAAAAGAAAATTGCCTTCATTGTCTCACGCCGTGGGGGATGAAAGACCCGTGGCTTACAGCTGACCCGGGACCTCGATGTTGTGTCTTGGGTTCTTTTTTATTTTGAACGTTGTGACATTCACGCGTTCAGTATTTTTTCCTGTGGTAATTGACAGAAAGTGTTTCTCAGAGGTCTTTCAGCACACTTGCATACTAAGTGATTTGCTGGGGGAAATAATAGACCAAAGCAAGTTTAAGTCTTTAGTATTTTCTTACCTGGAAGACATTGTTTAGTACCATCCTAGTGATATTCATTTCATTCTTTATACAATAGTGCTGGTTTAACTTTTATTTATTTCTAAACCCTCCTTCTGGGATTTGATTACAACCCTGTAGTACATTTTTAAAACTCAAGTCAGCTTACATCCCTAAAACAAAGTTCTCTAAAGGGACGACAATTTAGAAATTGAATTTGTTGTAAAGAGTGGGCTTGCATTCACAGTGTCTTAAAACCTAAATAACTTAAGTGTCCCCTAAAGCAGTGGTTCTGAACCCTGGGGGAACACAATCAAAAAATAAAATTAAATTTGGGGTCTCTGATTTGCATAAATAAATAAGAAAATATAAACAAGTGAAAACGCTTTTAAACATTTAAAATTGAAAGCAAACCCCTATTTACTTGTACCGTAACACAACATCTTGCCCCAAAAACTGCGATTGTGTCGTTACAGCACTTTGGGGTGGGAAAGGAAAGCCGGCCCGAGTTTAAGTAAAATCTTGGCATCCCTGCAATGAGCATTTCTGATATTAAGGAGCCATGTTGTCAAGTGTGATATTTGAGTGGATGGAGAGCTACAGAAATGTGTCCTTTCATGTTTACAGCCCATGAAGTGGGTGCCAAGTGAAGTAGTCATGTTGTATTCTAGACATGCCCCCGGCTCCTCAGTGCTCACTCGTCCCACACTCAGCCATTAAGGCTGTCTCAGAACTGGACTGGGGGCAAGAATACACTGTCCTCAGCCCACTGTGCCGAGCTGTCTAGGCCCTTCCTGAGCAAACACTTGTCCTTTCGATGATGAATGAATGCTCTAATAAAGGCAGCTAATTTAAACTGCTGTGGCACCAGAGCCAGCCCACGCCTCCCAAAGCCAGATGTGTTGACTGTTGACACATTAGATCAACAACACAAAGTTTATTTTTCCACTTCAGCCCAGTCACATGCTACTGAAACCCAAACAATTAAACTTGAAAAACCAGATGTTAAATCCATAGGCTACATATGGCCATTACATAATAATAATAACAAAATAATAACAAAATATCTAAATTCAGGTGACATTTAACTACCACTCCCAACTTAGGACAACCTAATATATGCAAAATCCATGCCAACCATAAGCTACATCCAATTATGCCTAGAAAACAATAGTTCTTCTGATTTTTCCCACTGTTATTGCATATTGTGTATATGACCTCTAGTCCCCTCTAGTCCCCTCTAGGCACAACACATATTACATTTACTTTGCACCTTTCACAAGTATTTCACATAGCTCAACAGTTAAAAGGAAGGCATCAATTAATAACATCAACACACAAACAGCATTGAGAAATGTAGCAAATCAAATCCACGACATCAATTTTGAAACAAACAACAAATGTACACAATTAGCTTTTTTACAGTTTACTGGATTATGTCAGTTTGTTGGCTGTCTGTATTAACAGTGTGGTGACATCTTTGTTTAAGTACAAAGTAAGCCTACCACAAGTCTCTTTATTTTGTATTATATCTGTCCTGGAGTAATGTCAATTGTTCAGAAACCACTTTGTGGCTAAATTGTTTTTACTATATATTTTATATATATATTTTTACAGTGGAAACTACAAATCTAGACCTTATTTCAAAAGTTACTGCAAAATACAGTTACATTTTATCAGAAAAAAATGGAAATTAATCAAATCATTCTGAATTATTAGACAATTATGTTTTCAGTGGATACAATCCTACAGATACAATTGCTGTATATTCTGTTCTTTGAATTCAGGAGTACAATTACAGGAAGTAAAGACATAGATATTTGTGTGCACACATCATACTTCCACGCTGTTCTGGTGGAAAAGAGGTTAAATATATCCTTTTAAATTAACTACCTGGAATGAGGTATAACAAGATTCATTAATTGACTCAATATAAGAATTATTCTAAAAATCCAAGGTACAAAGGTTCAAAGTCCTATTACTAACAATACAAATAACGTTAATGTTGGGTGGGGGGGTCGGTTGGCAGCAGGATAACACATAAATTATAGTGAACCAAGTTAATTTGCATTACTAGAAAAGCCACTGCTGTGATTTCAGGCCAAATGCTTGTGTGTCAATGCAAAAACCATGCAAATGCAAAGTAAAAAATAAAGAGAAAGCCAGCAAAGCTCCCTGTAATCATTCATGGGATGTAATACAATGCACTGCAACAGAAACATTCAGAAAGTATTAATAAATCAAACTTATTCACCGTTTTGTGGTGATCACTTATAGCCAAGCTGTTACTGTTCCCCTTTAGTTCAACTGTTGGCACATCAATAGTAGCCTAGAAAAGATCCCGGCAAACCACAAAAGCATGAATGTTGTTTGCTTTGGATTGTATAATTGTATTGTGCAACAAGAAAAAGATTACACATTGAAATGTCTCTCTCTTACAATAAACCTTAACACAAAACCGTATTCACGCATTGACTCTATTGACCTATCGTCTAAAGCAACAAAAGCTTTCTATGGCAGAACACACTTTCTTTTCTTCCTTATCCTGTCAAATTCATAACTAACATTTTTGTTTTGTTATCAACACAGAGGAAAACAATGGTTTTAACTTTGCATACTGACACTGCATTCACATTTTTGTAATGGGAAATATTCCCCCAAATCAGACCAGACCCTAATTGTAAACTATTTTGAAGTTTAGCTAAAGGATTTTAGCTGCATGTGGTTAAATTACTTACTAATTTAAAAACACAGAATGACAAATTTCCCTCCCAGTACAAACTTAAGCGCATGTCCCTAGGTGATCATGTTTTAATAACCAACTGAACTGGGACCGTCTCTGATTAACACAGACTTGCACTTGGAGACGTTGTCCATAAACATTATGTAATGCGGCTATCAGCAGAGTTTATAATGTGTTGTTTGTTTGCTGGTGCATCACTTTCTCAGCTCTCACACCATCAGTTATTCATTATGACACCAAGCACCTTGTGTGGAGAGGCAGAATGCTGTTCACTGATGATTAAAGAGAGATGCTTGTGCAAATGATAGGCCGTGTACCTGGAGTGTAAAAGTGTAGTAAACATTAATCCCAGCAAGGCCAATGTACAACAAGACAACTGTGGACGTGTGAACCTGCCTCTGAAGCACAATAAAGGATTTGAATCAACCCTGTAAGAGTTGGGAATCGATGAAGCAGATTATTAGTTCCATTATTTTCTGTCCCAATTTACACAACAAAATGCTTTGTTAGATTTTTCTTCCACATGTATGTTTTCAGTAAACACTGTGATAAAGTAATATTTGATTATCCCCAATGCAGACAGAGTCAGAAGAAAATGCTGTTACTACAGAACCCAGGACAAGCAAGTTTGATTTCACAACATACTCCTTACCACATTGAGATTCCTAGGCATGCTACAGTTAATACAACCTTAGTTCCTTGTTAGAAAAGATAGCATGTTTATTCTGGCCATCGTAAATAGTTGTTCTCATCTCCTCTCCTAGCTGTGTGAACATGTCAATCAGAAGTGCTGAAGAAGTGATTCTTCCATTCCAGAAGGATAGTTAATGAGGCTGACTCAGCTCAGGGCACTGTCTGCCAAGCTAGCTGTTAGTTAAAGAAAGAAAGCAAGTTCAACAATCATGAAACAATGGATTATGCCTTCACCAATTCTTTCCTACCATCAGCACTTTTACATATTGTACTTTATATTGGACACAGGTGGCTTTAAGAGCCATTTTCAATATATGTGCACAGTTGGTATATGTCTGCAAAACCATTACAAATATCTATACTCTAGTAATGACCAATTGTAAAGCATAGACCCAAAGTTTTCAAAGATGTTCTTCTTCTGAAGCCGTCAGCTGTATTCCAGGGCGATGGTCAAACCCCTGAGGATTAATTTAGGGTCTTTTTTCTAGGCGTGGGTTGTATGGAAACTATAAAAACCATTACCCAATCTACCCTGTTACAAAGAAAGCATTATGAAGTGAAACTATTTGTGGTGTACATTGTATTCATAGTAACTGTACTAACAGTAAGGGAACATGTCAAGCTATAAACTACAAAGCCCACCTCTAGGGAAAGCGCTGTGCAGAACATTCCCGGTTTTGATTTAACACTGATGAGCTGTGGTTTCCTTTTTCTTTCTTTTTTTTATTAAATACGCTTTCAATGTCACTATACCATAAACGTGTTCTTCTGCCTGGGTCTTCTGCAACCAAAATATAATAAACGGGACAAAGAAGCCATCCGCAATTTAACAAACCTAGCAAAACACAATCCTGTGCAACAGAATCACGAGTGTCGCTTTTCAATCTAAAGTCGCGGGAGTACATTGATTTAATTGATAACAATCAATTACACCGCTTTCCACGTGTGGCTCCAAACAAGCCCGGGCAATCAGACAGCGCCGGACCATCTGCTCCCCCGCTCCGAAACAACGGCCACCGAACCTCCCATGGCATTTGTGAACATTTGGAGAAAACTATATACAAAAGTGTCACTGTTGCAGCGCTGGCAGGGGAAGCGGCGCCTGTGCAGCACCAGCATCACGTCCAAGCCGCGACTCCAGTAAGCAGCCCCTCTAACGGTTCTTCTCGACGCAGGACTGGGAACACCGATAGACCAGTGTATTGCACGGCTTCAGCTGCTACTGAATCAATGCGTGTGTGCTTCTCCTCTGTGGCTTACCTGGACAACAGCAATGCACGGACCGGGGACCGGAGACCGGAGACCGGAGAGCGGCGGCGGCGCAGGGTCTCGCTCCGTGGCGCGCGGCTGGCTCGAGGCAGCTCTGCACAAAGACGCAGCTCAGACGTGGCTGCCGCGCGGGGGGGCACGGCGCTACACTTCACAGAATAACCACTGTTTCCATCTTTCAGCACGCACGGAGTGGTTGATGGCAACATGGGTATGTTAGGTTTATTACAGCTACACAGACACCAGCTGTTACTTATAAAATACGTGGCCAGCTTTCGATTGATTGTGGAGTTCCAAGTTTGTTTGTTTGTTTGTTTGTTTTTTGACGGAGGAAAACGTTTTATAACTTTAGAACGGGTGCTTGTATTTTTCAGTTATTAGTATACACCACACGATTGAGTATGGTAGTCTGTGGATATTGGGGGTTTTAGCAGTGTGCATTAGATTGCACTGCATTTAAACGTGAAGCATTTCATATATACTGTTTGTTATATAATAATAAGTGTGTGTGTATATATAGATATGTGTCTGATTTGTATCAAAATCAACAGCATCCTTTATCGATTCACTGCTGGATGAAGGCTTCCCTAGATATTTTTACTTGCCTCCATGAACAGCCTCTTTTTTTTTTTTTTTTTTTTCTTCAGGTCATACCAGCAAATATTTCATCTTCCCATCTTTTATGCTGTCCTTTTTGTAATCTCTTGGGATCCATTCTATTTCTTTGGTCTGTTCTCTTGCAATGTATCCAGCCTATTGCCTTTTTCTGTCACATACTTTTCTTTGTTTTCTTGTATTCCAGCATGCATCTCTCTGTGGTTCTTTGTGTTTCCAGGTTCCTGTATAAGTTTTGTGTTTAGTGACCAGGATTCTGACCCATAAGTGAACACTGGTTGCATGAATTGATCAAATACTTTTCTCTTCAGGCAAATGTGTAGATATCCTTTCAGTGGCATACTGTTTCTTCCAAATGCACTCTTCTTTTAATTTCTTCCATAATATCTCCATCTGTGCTGACTTGTTGTCCAAGGACAACTTTTTGACTTTGAGTATCTGTTGATCTACTAACATTTTTAACATAAGCTGTTAAACATGACTTTGGTTTTACTCAAGTTCATTTTAATCCAGTTTTCTTGCTTGCATCTGAGAGTTCATGAAATTGAAGCTGCAGGTCTTCAGGTGTCATCACAATGTCATCTGCAAATCGTAAGTTGTGCAGATAAGCTCCATTTAACTTGGTTCCTTTTTCTTCCCAGTGCAATGTCTCAAACACTTCTTCAAGAGTTGCGGTGAAGAGTTTTGGAGAGATTGTCTCTTTGACATACACTATTACAATTTAAAAGTGTATTGGTGGTGTTAGTGTTGATGTATCATTGTTGTAGATTATACTTAATAAGTGTTATATATGAGATTGCTAACCAGACAATGGCATATTGGGGACAGGTTACATGCCTGGGGGGGTAGTAATTAGTCTGAGGTTGTTTGGGGGGGGGGAATCTTGTGTCCTGTGTTAATCTGTCTGTTAGGAGTAGGAGTCTGATGCTTCCTGCCTTTCCCCTCTGTCTGTGTCTTGGGTCTCAGACTATAATTTTTGTTAAGGCTGTGTAGCAGCCGTAACTAAAATAAAAGATCAGTTTGCTGTTGGAAACGGTTAAAATAGATTGAATAGTGAAGAATTCAATTACATGGTACAAAAGCTGGAAGTTTTAATTGAGGGGAAGGATTTGACATTTTTCAGACTAAATACAAACCCTAAATTGACCTTAATCCCTGCACTGCCTGCTTCTCGGAGATTAACTAGCTTTTGCGGTGAAACGCAGACCTGGGTTCATCTGGATTTAGTTGTGCACAGTTTTGCGAACCATTCTAAAGGGCTGCATGGTTCTTTCTCTCGATATGCTATACTGGATGGGAAAGCATTGTCTGTTAACATTTGAAAGCACAGGAAACAGCTGGCGATCATGGGAAGCAGTCTGTGAATTGTGTACACATAAACTGAGCTTTTTTTTTTGTTATTACAATATAATTTTTTTACCTTTTGGAAACAATTGTGAAGGAGAAGCAGGTTCTGGTTTTCTAATACAATATTCATTAATGAGTAAGACCAGCATTTGTTTTTTCCAACCATGAGTAGCTAAGCTGTATGTTTCTTTAGTCACAAAATTATTTTCATTTATTAATGTACAAACTCTTATGCTGACATACATTTGCACTCTTCTCCTGCAAACATATTTTTGTCTATTATATATTGTTTTGTATTGTTGTACAGTGTCCTTTATGGAAGCTTTCTAGTGCCACAATACAAAACAATACATAGTTAGGACCATAAATATTTGGACAGTGACACAATTGACATCATTTTGGCTCTGTACGCCACCACAATGGATTTTATAGGAAACGATCAATTTCATTTTTATTTAATTTTGTCACTCTTCATGTGGAGCCATCGCGTAAATCAAAACACTGATGCGCTGCAATCCAATGGCATTACAAATTCACAACATCCTGTAAACCGATATGCCGATAACTTCGGTTTCAGCATACAGTTAGGTCCATAAATATTTGGACTGACACCATTATAATCATTTTGTCTCTGTACACCACCACAATGGATTTGAAAGGAAACAATCAAGATGTGCTTTAAGTGTAGCCTTTCATCTTTAATTTGAGGTTAGTTACATCCAAATTGGGTTGTAGGAATTGTAGGAATTACACCCATTTCTATATGTGTTGCCCCCAATTTTTAGGGGCTCAAAAGTAATTGGACAATTGGCAGCTCAGCTATCTCAGCTGTTCCATGGCCAGTTGTGTGTTATTCCCTCATTACTTCAATTACAGGTAAGCAGATATTTCAAGTGTGGTATTTGCATTTGGAATCTGTTGCTGTTTACCCTCAATATGAAGTCCAAAGAGCTGCCACTATGAGCGAAGCAAGCCATCATTAAGCAGAGAAATCAAAACAAACCAATCAGAGAGATAGCGAAAACATTAGGTGTGGCCAAATCAACTATTTGGTACATTCTTAAAAAGAAAGAACGCACTGGTGAGCTCAGGAACACCAACAGGTCCAGAAGACCTCGGAAAACAACTATGGTGGATGACAGAAGAATTATTTCCCTGGTGAAAAAAAAAAAAACCCTTCTCAATAGTTGGCCAGATCAAGAACACCCTCTAGGAGGTAGGTGTATCTGTGTCAAAGTCAACAATCAAGAGAAGACTTCTCCAGAGTAAATACAGAGGGTTTACCACAAGATGTAAACCATTGGTAAGCCCGAAAAACAGGAAGACCAGATTAGTTTGCCCAAAAACATCTAAAGAACCCTGTACAGTTCTGGAACAACATCCTATGGACAGATGAGACAAAGAATGATGGGAAGAGAAGATTGTGGAGAAGGGAAGGAACTGCTCATGATCCGATGCAGACCACCTCGTCTGTGAAGCATGTTATGGCATGGGCATGTATGGCTGCCAAGGGAACTGGTTCACTTGTATTTATTGATAATGTGACTGCTGACAAAAGCAGCAGGATGAATGTTTAGGGTTATATTATCTACTCAGATTTAGCCAAATGCTTAAAAACTCATTGGACGGCACTTCACAGTGCAGATGGACAATGACCCGAAGCATACTGCGAAAGCAACCCAAGACATTTTTAAGGCAAAGAAGTGGAATGTTCTACAATGGCCAAGTCAATCACCTGACCTGCATCCAATTGAGGATGCATTTCACTTGCTGAAGGCAAAAACTGAAGGCAAAATGCCCCAAGAACAAGCAGGAACTAAAGACAGCTGCAGTGCAGGCCTGGCAGAGCATCACCAGGGAAGAAACCCAGCATCTGGTGATGTCTATGGGTCGAGACTTGACTGAAAAGGATTTTCAACCAAGTATTGAAACTCACAATTTAATTCATGATTATTTTAGTTTGTCCAATTACTTTTGAGCCCCTAAAATTGGGGGACCACATATAAAAATGCGTGTAATTCCTACACCGTTCACCCAATTTGGATGTAACTACCCACAAATTAAAGATGAAAGTCTACACTTAAAGAACTTGATTGTTTCTTTTCAAATCCATTATGGTGGCATAAAGAGACAAAATGACAACAATTGTGTGTCTGTTCAAATATTTATGGACCTAACTGTATGCTGAAATTGAAAAGTTATCGGCATATTGCTTTACAGGATGTTGCGAATTTGCCGTGTCATAATGAAATGCAATACACACGTTGTTAAACAATACAAGCTTATTTTTGTCTTATATCTGCTGAATTGCTTGACTGCATCATAGTATTTTATTGTCCAAATTAAATGTAGTAATAATGCTTTACATTCCTTAAAAGCAGTGTTATGGTAGTGACTGAATTAAATTCAATACACGCATTGCATTGCAGCGCATCAGTATTTTGATTTACACGATGGCTCCGCATGAAGAGTGACAAATTAAATACAATGTAGGGGCAGGGACTGGATGAGATTAACATACGGGGGCGGGATTATAGTTGTGGTTCACCGCTGAGTTGAGTTGAAAGACAATCGAAGCCCAATGAAACTAAGGCTGGGCGATATATCAAGTTTTTGCGATATATTCAATATATTTTGGGCGAAATACAAAACACTGAAATGTGGGAGGAGTAACTGTCAATGTTTTTATGCAGCCAATCACCGTGGAAGAGGAGAGAGAAAATGTGTTGTTGTTTTGCTATCGAATAATTTGTCTTGATGTTAGTAAATGAGTAGGCTAGTTTTGAGGTCTTTAATCAGGAAATGCAACTGCTTATGAAGTTGAATGTTTGTTTTAAAATCATGGATTTGTGGGATTACGATCTTGAATGTTACACTCGCTATATTAACCATTTTTAAAAGCAATAGAAGCGAGTGAACGGAGTAATGAAGTTACCTGGTGTTAATTAAATGTTTGAATTACACACTAAAAACAGAAGCAAATACTTTTTTATATATATAGGGTTTCCAGCAGCGCTATTCAGGCCGTGCGAGAAAAACAACAAACTTTTAAGCACAAGCGCGCATGTTCCACCTGCTCTCGTTCACTAGGCTACACCTGAAGCACCCCCCCCCACACGCCTTGCCTATGAAACCACCATATAATTTGTATAAAATTAAAGAATAACGTTTGTCAGCATTTAATATAAATTGAAAAGCAATGTAAAAAAGGAAACGTACCAGCAAGGACGGATGTTAATTGCATAAACACAGATGTGGTCAGCGCATGTGTTGCGTGATTACTATTACTTGTTGTTATTATGTGATCATAAAAAATACTGATGTATACACAGTACTGTTTTAGGCAGGTGTGATGCTGTAAAGTAAAAGTGCTTTCAAAAATAGACGTGTTAATAGATTATATTTATCAATTCACTAAATGCAAAGTGAGTGAACAGAAGACAAATCTAAATCAAATCCATATTTGGTGTGATCACCCTTTGCCTTCAAAACAGCATCAATTCTTCTAGGTACACTTGCACACAGTCAGGGATTTTGTAGGCATATAGTCAGGTGTATGATTAAACAATTATACCAAACAGGTGCTAATGATTATCAATTCAATATGTAGGTTGAAACAATCATTAACTGAAAAAGAAACAGCTGTGTAGGAGGAATAAAACTGGGTGAGGAATAGCCAAACTCCGCTAACAAGGTGAGGTTACTAAAGACAGTTTACTGTCCAAAGTCTTACACCATGGCAAGACTGAGCACAGCAACAAAACACAAGGTAGTTATACTGCATCAGCAAGGTCTCTCCCAGGCAGACATTTCAAGGCAGATAGGGGTTTCCAAATGTACCGTCCAAGCTCTTTTGAAGAAGCACAAAGAAACGGGCAATGTTGAGGACCGTAGACAAAGTGATCGGCCAAGGAAACTTACTGCAGCAGATGAAAGACGCATCGTGCTTACTTCCCTTCACAATCGGAAGATGTCCAGCAGTGCCATCAGCTCAGAATTGACAGAAAACCGTGGGACCCTGGTACACCCATCTACTGTCCAGAGAAGTCTGGTCAGAAGTGGCCTTCAAGGAAGACTTGTGGCCAAAAAGCCATACCTCTGACGTGGAAACAAGGCCAAGCGACACAACTATGCATGAAAACACAATAACTGGGGTGCAGAAAAATGGCCGCAGGTGCTCTGGACTGATGAGTCAAAATTTGAAATATTAATCTGTAGCAGAAGGCAGTTTATTCGCTGAAGGGCTGGAGAGTGATACATGAATGAGTCTGCAGGCAATAGTGAAGCATTGTAGAGGCTCCTTACAAGTTTGGGGCTGCATTTCTGCAAATGGAGTTGGGGATTTGGTCAGAATTAATGGTCTCCTCAATGCTGAGAAGTACAGGCAGATACTTATCCATCATGCAATACCATCAGGGAGGCATCTGATTGGCCCCACATTTATTCTGCAGCATGACAACGACCCGAAACATACAGTGAAAGTCATTAAGAACTATCTTGTTGGGTATTCCCGGTCTGCAGTGGTCAGTACCTATCAAAAGTGGTCCAAGGAAGGAAAAGCGGTGAACCGGAGACAGGGTCATGGGCGGCCAAGGCTCACTGATGCACGTGGGGAGCGAAGGCTGGCCCATGTGGTCTGATCCAACAGATGAGCTACTGTAGCTCAAATTGCTGAAAAAGTGAATGCTGGTTCTGATAGAAAGGTGTCAGAACACACAGTGCATCGCAGTTTGTTGCGTATGGGGCTGCGTAGCCGCAGACCAGTCAGGGTGCCCATGCTGACCGCTGTCCACTGCCGAAAGCACCTACAATGGGCACGTGAGCATCGGAACTGGACCACAGAAAAATGGAGGAATGTGGCCTGGTCTGATGAATCACGAGTTCAAGGTGTTGACTTGGATTCCAAATTCCCCAGATCTCAATCCAATCGAGCATCTGTGGGATGTGCTGGACAAACAGGTCTGACCCATGGACTGATCATTTCTTTGTCAGTGGGCAAACATACAAAATCAGCAGGGGATCAAATACTTTTTTCCCTCACTGTGTATATATATATATATATATATATATATATATATGTATGTACAGTGAGGGGGGAAAAGTATTTGATCCCCTGCTGATTTTGTATGTTTGCCCACTGACAAAGAAATGATCAGTCTATAATTTTAATGGTAGGTGTATTTTAACAGTGAGAGACAGAATAACAAAAAAAATTCAGAAAAACGCAATTCAAAAAAGTTATAAATTGATTTGCATGTTAATGAAGGAAATAAGTATTTGATCCCCTATCAATCAGCAAGATTTCTGGCTCCCAGGTGTCTTTTATACAGGTAATGAGCTGAGATTAGGAGCACTCTCTTAAAGGGAGTGCTCCTAATCTCAGCTCGTTACCTGTATAAAAGACACCTGTCCACAGAAGCAATCAATCAATCAGATTCCAAACTGTCCACCATGGCCAAGACCAAAGAGCTGTCCAAGGATGTCAGGGACAAGATTGTAGACCTACACAAGGCTGGAATGGGCTACAAGACCATCGCCAAGCAGCTTGGTGAGAAGGTGACAACAGTTGGTGCGATTATTCGCAAATGGAAGAAACGCAAAATAACTGTCAGTCTCCCTCGGTCTGGGGCTCCATGCAAGATCTCACCTCGTGGAGTTTCAATGATCATGAGAACGGTGAGGAATCAGCCCAGAACTACATGGGAGGATCTTGTTAATGATCTCAAGGCAGCTGGGACCATAGTCACCAAGAAAACAATTGGTAACACACTACGGAGTGAAGGACTGAAATCCTGGAGCTCCCGCTAGGTCCCCCTGCTCAAGAAAGCACATGTACAGGCCCATCTGAAGTTTGCCAATGAACATCTGAATGATATAGAGGAGAACTGGGTGAAAGTGTTGTGGTCAGATGAGACCAAAATTGAGCTCCTTGGCATCAACTCAACTCGCCGTGTTTGGAGGAGGAGGAATGCTGCCTATGACCCCAAGAACACCATCCCCACCGTCAAACGTGGAGGTGGAAACATTATGCTTTGGGGGTGTTTTTCTGCTAAGGGGACAGGACAACTGCACCGCATCAAAGGGACGATGGACGGGGCCATGTACCGTCAAATCTTGGGTGAGAACCTCCTTCCCTCAGCCAGGGCATTGAAAATGGCTCGTGGATGGGTATTCCAGCATGACAATGACCCAAAACACACAGCCAAGGCAACAAAGGAGTGGCTCAAGAAGAAGCACATTAAGGTCCTGGAGTGGCCTAGCCAGTCTCCACACCTTAATCCCATAGAAAATCTGTGGAGGGAGCTGAAGGTTCGAGTTGCAAAACGTCAGCCTCGAAACCTTTAATGACTTGGAGAGGATCTGCAAAGAGGACTGGGACAAAATCCCTCCCGAGATGTGTGCAAACCTGGTGGACAACTACAAGAAACGTCTGACCTCTGTGATTGCCAACAAGGGTTTTGCCACCAAGTACTAAGTCGAAGGGGTCAAATACTTATTTCCCTCATTAACATGCAAATCAATTCATAACTTTTTTGAAATGTTTTTCTGGATTTTGTTGTTGTTATTCTGTCTCTCACTGTTAAAATACACCTACCATTAAAATTATAGACTGATCATTTCTTTGTCAGTGGGCAAATGTACAAAATCAGCAGGGGATCAAATATATTTTATGTATGTGTGTGTGTGTGTGTGTGATTATTTATATATATATATATATATATATATATATATATATATATATATATATATATAATATATATATATATATATATATAAATATATATATATATATATATATAAATATGCATATGTATGTATGTATGTATGTATATATATTGCCATGTATATGACACAGTTCACACTTGAGATTGCATTGTGACATTGTGAACGGGACCATAACTTTATTAATTATCCGCATTTTGCATTAAAACAATTTTAACCGAAGCAGGTTTCCATTCAAATCAGTGCATTTTAATACGAGACCAGCTGTTTACTATGCAATCCGAAATGCGATTATTTTGAGCTGAGCAGTACAATCTCAAATGCCGGCGTTAGAGGAGACAACTGGGCCGATGCAGAAATGAAAGCGCGGTTTACAATGAGGATGAAGATGAAGTTTAAACAGAAAGCGCAGGAACTGCAGCGCTGCTGTGATGCGACTACACACGCGTCACAGAGGCTGCTTTCAGGAGTGTGAAGCGAGCGACGTTAAGCAACGTTAGTGGCTTCCGGTGAAGCTGATATTTTTAGAAAATAAATGTCGACTCCGTTATCTGTCCATCAATCCGCTTTTACAGTAATAGAAGAGCTGCACAGTCTTCCATTCATCCCACTCTTAAAGAGTCCTTTCAGACCAGCAGAGACACGACTTCGAGTAGAGAAGCGACTTCTAGAAGCTTTTTGTTGACAATTATTATAACGATTATAATAATTTAACATACGTTTACATTGACTTTCTATAGATTAACATCGTTTTTCTATTGGGTAATTGCAGTTTCTATCGGGTAAATATTTAAATATGACATGTTAAGATTGTGGCTCGATGCAGACGATTGCATACTAATGCACACGATTTCTTGTGATTTAATGCAGATGTGATAATAAAGGTGCTTCGCTTTCGGGTGGATTGTATAACAGCACTTTTAGACTTGCAGAACTGAAGACAGACATTTGAAAAGGGAAATATATGAATTGGATTCCCAATTGAACCAGCACATTTTTAATTATTTTAGAAAGCTTCGGCTGCAAAGGGATAAGATTACTTTCAAATAAAATATCGTTTAGGCCGCCTTTTCGCCCGCATATGTGACGCACTGAGGCTCCTAAACCCGCAAGTGTGAACGGGGTGTCTGAAAAAAGCCAGCCTACATGTGAGGCAGACAGGGCCAGCCTAATAAGTGTGAACGGGGTCTCATCAGTGTCTTCCATGTGCCCCTATGTCACCTTAACTGAAGGTAACATACTTGCATAGTTACAGTTACCTATTAAAAATCCCCTCCCTCCCTTGCCTTCTCCAACATCAGAGCAGCCCAACATTACACCTCTCCTAAAACAAGATTTCAGCATCTGGAATAAATCTTTACTAAGTAAGGGTGAAGTCTTTGTTTACCAGTGGCAGTGTCTTATTGCTCTGCTGACACACACTTCCTCACTTGTTTCCTCACTTGTTTGCTGGGAAATTAAAGTTATGCAAGAGATATGGCATACAAGAGGAAACAGCCACTGTATAGAGAGCGAGCTCTTCGGCAATGACCAGAATCTTGGCCGCACATGTTTTTCCTTGCCCTGCAGCTGTCCTTACAAAATCATAACACGTGTCACAGTCACAATAGCACTGTGTATTTCCCCTCATGGTGTTTAATAGAGTGTTGTTGTGTTTTTATTATAATATTAAAATATTTGTACTGCAGGAGAACAAGTTCTCTGAAGTCTGTGTGCTACATAGTATGCTGTGGCTTTTTTTAAACAGAGTAGATATTTTACATACCGAGGACTACTGTTCGTTAAAACTCTCAAGACTGGTATATGTATTTAAATTATCCATTGTATTATCAATATTAAATGGCAAAATGTCATTGGATTGTTATAGTGGAGATTAGCCTAGGTGCTTAGTAAAAACCTGTAATAGTCAATTTGATTTTAGATTTCTGACCATATTGCAGACACAAGATGATTACAAAGGAAAAGAATGACAGTGAAAAATGTCTACAACAATACTTGGTTTATTTAACAACTTATTGTTCAAGTCTGAGAACACAGAGCAAAACCATAACCACAACAGTTCACAATATAATCTCTGGAACCTCGCATAAGGGCAAACAGTCTGACTATACACCCACCAAGCAAACTCAGTGCATCTTTTACAAACGCGTTTTAGCTGTAGAGAAGACCGCAAAGCTGTTCTTCTATTTTACTTGAAAGAAATCTTTAAAAGCATTTACCCACCTTGCGAATGAGGCTTTACATACTGAGTGTTTCAAAGGCTCGGCCACGACCAAGAAATCCAGTTGCAAAGTATGACAAGATATATGATAGCGTAACTGCAGCCCTTCAATGAAAGGAAATGACTGTACTGTCTTTTCCTGTTCAGTATTACTCATGCTCTGTCCCAGGAGGAAGAAAAAGTTCCAGATTTTAAACAGTTAAGGATACGGTGATATCCGCACATGAAAATATAAAGGTTTTAATAACTTTTGGATGCTCAGCCACCCGTCTTAAAATTGAATGTGGTACACAATGGAAAAATAAACTGAAAACAAGTGATAAATCCCAATTAAGTAAGGCAGGGCAAGATACAAACTTTGGGAAACCATGGCAACCATGAGGAAATGATATATGCAGCTCATTCACTGATTCTATTCTAAGCAGTCTTGATTCAGTGTCAGTTTTTGTTTAGAGCATCACCATCCTGGTCTCAATAAATATAGTTACTGCAGGTGCAGCAGATGAAGGGTTGCCCTGGAGATCTTGCACCGTCCTTTCCCTCCTATCCAAATAGGTTTCCAAATACGCTTAAATAAAAAATGGCTTGTCTACAAAGAGAGAAGAGGGCTGCTGTACAAGAGACCCTGAGCTGGCCTAATGTATACTCAACAAAAAAAAAAAGAAATTTTTCAGGACACTGTATTTTAAAGATAATTTTGTAAAAATCCAAATAACTTTACAGATCTTTATTGTAAAGGGTTTAAACATGCACCTGTGGAACGGCTGTTAAGACATTGACAGCTTACAGACGGTAGGCAATTAAGGTCACAGTTATAAAAACTTAGGACACTAAAGAGACCTTTCTACTGCCTCTGAAATACACCAAAAGAAAGATGCCCAGAGTCCCTGCTCATCTGCGTGAACGTGCCTTAGGCATGCTGCAAGGAGGCATGAGCACTGCAGATGTGGCCAGGGAGACAGGAAGGACAGCTGATCATCCTCGCAGTGGCAGACCACGTGTAACAACACCTGCACAGGATCGGTCCATCACAATATCACACCTGCGGGACAGGTACAGGACGGCAACAACAACTACCCGAGTTACACCAGGAACACACAATCCCTCCATCAGTGCTCAGACTGTCCGCAATCGGCTGAGAGAGGCTGGACTGAGGGCTTGTAGGCCTGTTGTAAGGCAGGTCCTCACCAGACATCACCGGCAACAATGTCGCCTACAGGCACAAACCCACCTTTGATTTCCTGCAAGACAGGAATGCCAGTGTTGTGTCAGGGCCAGCGAAGAGCCAGATCTCAATCCCATTGAGCACATCTGGGACCTGTTGGATCGGAGGGTGAGGGCTAGGGCCATTCCCCCAGAAATGTCCGGGGCCTTGCAAGTGCCTTGGTGGAAGAGTGGGGTAACATCTCACAGCAAGAACTGGCAAATGTGGTGCAGTCCATGAGGAGGAGATGCACTGCAGTGCTTAATGCAGCTGGGGGCCACAGCAGACACTGACTGTGACTTTTTGACCCCCCCTTTGTTCAGGGACACATTATTCCATTTCTGTTAGTCACATGTCTGTGAAACTTGTTCAGTTTGTTTTAGTTGTTGAATCTTTTTATGTTCATACAAATATTTACACGTGTTAAGTTTGCTGAAAATAAAATGAGACGATGTTTCTTTTTTTGCTGAGTATACAGTGAGGGGAAAAAAGTATTTGATCCCCTGCTGATTTTGTACGATTGCCCACTGACAAAGAAATCATCAGTCTATAATTCTATTGGTAGGTGTATTTTAACAGTGAGAGACAGAATAACAGCAAATCCAGAAAAACGCATTTCAAGAAAGTTATAAATTGATTTGCATGTTAATGAGGGAAATAAGTATTTGACCTTCGACTTTGTACTTGGTGGCAAAACCCTTGTTGGCAATCACAGAGGTCAGGCGTTTCTTGTAGTTGGCCACCAGGTTTGCACACATCTCAGGAGGGATTTTGTCCCACTCCTCTTTGCAGATGCTCTCCAAGTCATTAAGGTTTCGAGGCTGACGTTTGGCAACTCGAACCTTCAGCTCCCTCCACAGATTTTCTATGGGATTAAGGTCTGGAGACTGGCTAGACCACTCCAGGACCTTAATGTGCTTCTTCTTGAGCCACTCCTTTGTTGCCTTGGCTGTGTGTTTTGGGTCATTGTCATGCTGGAATACCCATCCACGACCCATTTTCAATGCCCTGGCTGAGGGAAGGAGGTTCTCACCCAAGATTTGACGGTACATGGCCCCGTCCATCGTCCCTTTGATGCGGTGCACTTGTCCTGTCCCCTTAGCAGAAAAACACCCCCAAAGCATAATGTTTCCACCTCCATGTTTGACGGTGGGGATGGTGTTCTTGGGGTCATTCCTCCTCCTCCTCCTCCTCCAATCACGGCGAGTTGAGTTGATGCCAAAGAGCTTGATTTTGGTCTCATCTGACCACAACACTTTCACCCAGTTCTCCTCTGAATCATTCAGATGTTCATTGGCAAACTTCAGACGGGCCTGTACATGTGCTTTCTTGAGCAGGGGGACCTAGCGGACGCTGCAGGATTTCAGTCCTTCACGGCATAGTGTGTTACCAATCGTTTTCTTGGTGACAATGGTCCCAGCTGCCTTGAGATCATTAACAAGATCTTCCCGTGTAGTTCTGGGCTGATTCCTCACCGTTCTCATGATCATTGAAACTCCACGAGGTGAGATCTTGCATGGAGCCCCAGACCGAGGGAGACTGACAGTTATTTTGCGTTTCTTCCATTTGCGAATAATCGCACCAACTGTTGTCACCTTCTCACCAAGCTGCTTGGCGATGGTCTTGTAGCCCATTCCAGCCTTGTGTAGGTCTACAATCTTGTCCCTGACATCCTTGGACAGCTCTTTGGTCTTGGCCATGGTGGAGAGTTTGGAATCTGATTGATTGATTGCTTCTGTGGACAGGTGTCTTTTATACAGGTAACGAGCTGAGATTAGGAGCTCTCCCTTTAAGAGAGTGCTCCTAATCTCAGCTCATTACCTGTATAAAAGACACCTGGGAGCCAGAAATCTTGCTGATTGATAGGGGATCAAATACTTATTTCCCTCATTAACATGCAAATCATTTTATAACTTTTTTTGAAATGCGTTTTTCTGGATTGTTTTGTTGTTATTCTGTCTCTCACTGTTAAAATACACCTACCATTACAATTATAGACTGATCATTTCTTTGTCAGTGGGCAAACGTACAAAATCAGCAGGGGATCAAATACTTTTTTCCCTCACTGTATATCTGGAGTTGAGATAAGCAGCAGTTATTTAGCAAAAGGCGTTTGTGGTTTTTGTGCAGAAGGTTACTAGGGTGTGGTGAGTGAGATAGTGAGTTATTGTTTTTAGTTTTTGGTAGACGTGCAATTGTAAAATAAAACTAAAAAAAAAAAGGTTTAATTTGAATGTATTTAAATATGTATGGTCTTCCATGCACTGTAGTATTTTTATTTGCACAGTAAACATGATACAAACAACTAGGTGTCTATTGTAGCTCTTATTACTCTACATACATTCAGAATGTAAATTTGAGTCAGACCTCTTTTCTTCCTTGTACATCACAACTTCTGCAAGCTTTACAAGTGTTGTTTCATATAAAGTGAAGAAACCCTCTTAAATTGACGAAAACGGCAGCGCAGGAGTTGTGCTGCAAATAGTAAAGAAGTCTTTTAATCAGGCCGGCCCGGAAGAAAACCAGAGCGAACTCGTGTTCAAACAGCTTTCTTACAGATCTCTTCCGGGTTTTACATTTTATACAGTAAAATACTGTTTTTATTGTTTCAGTATTTTACATTTTCAATTTAAAAAACATTCAAAATTTTTATACTTTTTTAAAACAATTTCTAAAATCCCTTAAAAAATTTAAAATCTTAATGTGATTAACTTAAACAAAATACATGAACTCAAATAAACGTGCTTAAATCAATGAAACAATGAAAATCAAACTGCTAACCAACAAAAAAGGTCAAATACATTGAAAGTAACTGAAAATGCATCAGATAAATCAAAAAATAAATAAAACAATAAAATAAAAACAAAACAATCTGATGCATTTAAAATTAAATCCAGACGGCCAATGTATTTGACAAAATAACAAAACAAAACAATCAAAAAAACAAGCAAAACAAGTGCATTGTAAAATCAAATCATTCTTTAAAAACAATTAAAATTAGTTTTTTCAAAATCATTTTTAAAAACAATCATTCAGTAAAAGATTTAAAAGATCTAAAAGATCTTGAACTCGGGCTCCAGCAGGGGGAGATGGCCACCCCTGGAGGTGGGTCCCATCATGGGATCCTGAGCTTCCCCAGATCTTGTATTTGCTAGTTCTTGAAGGCTTCCTCCTTGCCCCTCTGATGGACCTCCAGATTGACGTAGTCTCTTAGGAGTACCATGCCCCTCTGCGCTATGACGACTGGGTCCAGCTCCTGCTTATTGAATAGACAGATGTTCCGTCCCTCCCACAGGGCCTGTTTCACTGCGCAGACGACACGGCACCAGCACCTCAGGGTTGGAGATGTGATTCCCCTGGCTGGACCATAAAGGATCTGCTGGGTGGTCACCCGCACAGGAACGGCAAATCTGTGGAGGAACGGAGAAAACAGGAGCCAGACCCTGCAGGCGGAGGGGCAATCCCTAAAGATATGAGCCTCCGTCTCCTTTCCCAGACAACCCTTGTAGGGGCAGATGTCAAAAGGGGCCAGGCCCCTTCTGTGCATGAACACTCGGGTGGGGAGACCCCGACTCACAGCCATCCAGGAGACATCTTTCTGCGTGTTTGTGAGGCAAACGGGCGTAGCGTTAGCCCAGATAAACCGGCAGGTTTTGGGAGGGAAATCTTCTATTGGGCTGGTCTCCTGGGTAGATCTCATCTGGCTACAGATGATCTTATAATCCGAGGAGGCCAGCACGACTTTATGGAGGCCTACTTCGAGCGCAAATGCTCGGAGCGCCCTGTAGAACGGCGGGGGATCCCACGAGTGCGGCCTGTTGTTATCCATGGCGCAGAGGCCGAATGGTCTCAGGATGCTGGCGAAATAAAAGCGGTTCATAAAACTCACTTTCTTGCCAGCAGCCTGGATGTTCTTGACCACATATGCCAGCCCCTGCGCCTTTATCAGCCGCACAACGTCCAGGACCCCCCTGCCTCCATCCAGGGTACCCTTCACCATCTGCACTCTTTTCAACCTCTCCATTTTGCTCCCCCAGACAAACCGAAATATAATTCTTGTCACTAATTTTGCGATGACCTTGTCTGGGGGGAAGATCATACCTACGTAGAGGAGTATCGGGAAGAGGATGGCCTTTACGACCAGCACCTTACCAGCCATCATCAAGGTCCTTGTGCTCCAGCCGTGGATCTTCCTTTGGACCTTGGATAAGGCTTCCTCCCAGCTCCGTGTGCCCGTGTTGGTCCCATCGATCGTGATCCCCAGAACCTTGATGAACGGCTTCACAGGGAAAACATTCGGCGGGCCCCGGCTGACAGCCCATGCCCTGGAGAGGTAGACCTCGCTCTTGGCCTTATTGACAGCTGCTGCTTAGGCCGCTATAGATGATCTTCACCCAATTCCTCAGGCCAAGAGCGAGATCCATCCTCTCCATGACGAGCTGCAGGTATTCGTGGCCCACTCTATCGAAGGCTTTCTCCTGGTCCAGACTGATTAGGACCAGGGGAAGCTCTCTCTCATTCAAGTAGGCCACGACATCCTTGAGCAGCATGGCGTTGTCGGCCGCCGATCTCCTCCGGGCACTGCAGACCTGGTTGGGACCCACAACATGAGGGAGTGGCCGCTGCAGCCGGAGCGTCAGTGCTTTGGCCAGTACCTTGTAGTCGGTGCAGAGGAGGCTGACCGGCCGCCAGTTCCTCAGATCCTTTGGATCTCCCTTCTTATGAAGAAGAGAGAGGATACTCCTCTTCATAGAAGGGGCCAGTCTACTCTCTCTGTACATCGACCCCAAGACCTGAGCCAGATCTTCCTTAAGTACCTCCCAAAAGATCTTATAGAATTCAGCAGGAATCCCATCGGGACCCGGTGTCCTTCCAAAGTTAAGACTCTTTATCACCTGGGAGAGTTCAGTGGTGGTGATCTCTGGATCCTCCTCCGCCTCCTCGTCCCCCTCGTTGCAGGACTCCAACAGGGACAGAAAGTGATGGATCAGATTTTGATCCACCACCTTCTGATCGTACAACTCCCTGTAGAAGTACCGCACCACTGTCTCAACAGCCTCTCTGCCCTCCACCTCTTGCGTCGATCATGGAGGACATTGCAGGCCGCCTCTCCTTCGTTTTCTTGAAGAAGCGGCTGCACTTCTCATCGTCCTCCATGATGCGGACCCTGGAAAGGACCTTGATCTTTTCTTGCTCCTCCCGATAGAGGGCGGAGAGACTCAGTTTGACCCGGGCCACCTCCTCAGCTAGGTCGAAGCCTCTGAGCTGTAAAAGACTCAGGCGCTGGAGGCGGGCGTTTAGATGGTAATATCTTGCCTGCCTCTCGCAAGCTTTCTGTTTCCCCAGCTGAATGAAGTAGCCCTTGGTCCTTTTCTTCAATATCTCCCACCACTCTATGGGAGAATCAAAAAGGTCCCTCAGGGTCCTCCACTCCTCGAGGCATCTGCTAAAGGTCTTAATAACACGAGGGTCATCGAGCAGAGAGGTGTTGAGCTTCCAGACCCCAGGCCCCAACTCCCGTGTGCTCGGAATGAGCACCTCTGTCGTCAGGAGCCTGTGGTCTGAAAAGAAGACCGTCTCCGAAGACATGGCGGCCCTCTCCAGTGGCTTACAGAGGAGGATGAGATCTATCCTGGCGAAGGAGGAGCCAGAAGAACTCACCCAGGTGAACAAGGGGACCAGGTCCCGACCTGCGTCGCAGAGTTCAAAGTCCTCCACGAACACAGCGAGGTCCCTGCTGGATCTATCGTTGCGGGGCTTACTCCGGTCTACATCCTTCAGAGCACAGTTGAAATGACCTGAAATGATAACTGGTAAGGTGCCGATCAGGAGCGGGCGTAGCTGAGGGAGAAAGAGGACTCCTAGACATTGACCAGCCTCAATACAGCCCCCTTGTATTTAAAGTCTAGGCTGGCCAACCTGCCCGCCTCTATCACCCTACATTTTTTTACAGATATAAATGGGTTCTTCAGGAGTACGGCAATCCCGTCCGCTCAGGACACATTGGACCCCGACCAGAAGGATTCGCCTAGGGTCCAAGTGTCCCGGAGATCTTTGTATTCTTTTTGGAACGGGAATGCCGCACTCCTGCAAACAGATAATATCTGCTTTCATACCAGCCAGAGAGTTTAAAACATCGGCCCTCTTTTTCACGTCAGCAATGTTCCTCAAATTTATAGATATAATAACTAAAGCCATAATGGCGGTGAGGGCAATTACCCGCTCCGTAACAATCATGTAAAGAAACCCTCCTCTTCCCAATTCTCTCTTCTCCCTCACCTAGCTTAGCACTCGCACCCATCATTTCAACCATTTGCCTCACCGCTTGATCCTCTAGGAAGACTATGGGGGGGGCTCGGCTCCCGCCATCCGGTAAGGCTGGCGAAACTCCACTGGGCTCAGGGCCCGTGGTGCTGGAGGTTCTCCCTGGTTCCCTTGCAGCCGAGGCCCGACGAGCAAGTGGCAGAGCAGAGGCCTTGTGTGTAACTGAGGAGAGGACTGGGTAGACCCCGCTAGATGTCTTTTTAACTAATGGTGGGGGAGGGGGTGGTCTCTCCCTTCCTGGCTGTCTGCTGCCGCAGGCCTCCTCCCCTAGCGCCAGTGACTCCACCATTGCGGCCCTGAGGTCTTCTTGGCAGATGACACTGGCGCTATCTCTCCTCTCCTGAGGACCTGCGGCTCTCCCACTACTGCCGGGAGGGCATACCTGTCCCCTCCCCTGAGAGCGTCTAGGCCGTGGGGCAGGAGGGATGTTGCTATTAGGGGGCCTGTCTTCCACCAGGCTGCCCACTGGGGGGAGTGGAGAGGGCCCGCAGCTCTCCGCTCCAGACTCGGAGTAGGGAGTATAGAACTGAGAGGGAGAGGTCTCTGCAGCGGGGGGGAGCTGGCAGGGGTGGGGGGAGCCAGCAGAATTAATCCGCTTGCTCTTCGCACCCCCCCTACCCATGCTCCTCTTCTCTTCCCTGTGCATGTGGATAGGCTCAGTCCTCGCTTCTGTACTTCCTCTTCCTCCTTTGGAGTGTAGGGTTACCAAGCACCTGGGGTGACGTCACCGTTTCCTCTGGAAAGCATTCTGGGATGCGCAAACGGCTGTGGGGGAGAGAGTAGTTCAAGGTGTTTTACGCGTGGAACCAGAAAAGTGGGTGTGCAGGGGGAGAGAGACAGACAAACAGAACTATACAACAACATTTTACATATTCCATTCAAGGAAATATATATACATATTCATATACTTTTGAATATTTATGCAGAGCTGATATGTCATTTATTGTATTTAAATTTGACAAGACCTCAGATCTTTCATAAAGTAAACTGCTGTTTGTTGTTTCTAAATCATTTGATGTTTTATTCTGGTATTAGTTTGTATTTATACTCAATGAAGGATGTGATTGACCTGTGCAATGAGTTAAAAGTACTCTTTTACAAAGCTGTTTTACCAACAAGTGAACAGTTTCAAGCAAGTGTAATTGAGATTTAATTTGATTTCAAATAAATTATTTATTCTGTCGTCTTGTATGACCCCCCGGTCACTGATGGTTCCCAGCAGTTAATAACCTGTGTGGGAGGACCCTCACCTTAAGAGAGTGTGGTGTACCTACAAAGTAACCTCTTACACCCCTTTTTATGTTTTGTTGAACAAATTATAATATGTTGCCTTCTTATTGTTTAGATTCCAGTTATTGGGTTTATTTGTATACAGCTTCATGATGTACATTTAAAGGCCAAAATTCTGAAATAGAGCTAGTTGAGTAGAAGGTTAACTTATAATGTTATGCTTAAGATGTACAAAGTACCTGTTAATATCCTGATATGCTTGGTTTTAAATAGTTTAGAAGGGGAAGCAAAAAGACATCTCAATGACATCTTAATCTCAATACCTGAGAAATGGGAGCAAAGCCAAAAATATATTTTTGTCTCTTTAAATAATGTATACGCTCCTTGTGTTTTAGTTGCAATCTGGAAGCTCAAGAAGACCTTACTGGGTTTGTTTTAAGGATCTAGTTTGTTTGAAAAAGCTCCAGAAGATGCATTCATGTGGCATTGGCGACCTGAACCTCTTATTGCAGTCCAGTTTGTGGATGGCCTCTGGGAAACTGTGTTCAGTGAAATACAGTGAGTGACACAGGTTACATTATGGCTTGCTTTGTTGTTTGCAGATGTGAAGCAAGAAGCAACACTCCAGGCAGAAGCTGATGCAAAAAGACCAGGGGTCCACTGTCACCAAGTCAAAGAGCAGGAAGTGAATGCAAAGTGAAAATACTAGTCCTGTTCATGTACATTTATTTTACACAGATAATTCTGTCACGTCACATAGGGATATCACCACTGTTAGCCCCACTTATGCTATCCAAAGTATTATATCAACCTTTCTTATTACTGTGTGTGCTCATAAGCATAGGGGTGTTGTCAGTAATAATCTTGTCTCCATTCATTTGAATTCTACTGGTAGCTCTACAGTGAGGGAAAAAAGTATTTGATCCCCTGCTGATTTTGTACGTTTGCCCACTGACAAAGAAATTATCAGTCTATAATTTTAATAGTAGGTGTATTTTAACAGTGAGAGACAGAATAACAACACAAAAATCCAGAAAAACGCATTTCAAAAAAAGTTATAAATTGATTTGCATGTTAATGAGGGAAATAAGTATTTGATCCCCTATCAATCAGCAAGATTTCTGGCTCCCAGGTGTCTTTTATACAGGTAACAAACTGAGATTAGGAGCACTCTCTTAAAGGGAGTGCTCCTAATCTCAGCTCGTTACCTGTATAAAAGACACCTGTCCACAGAAGCAATCAATCAATCAGATTCCAAACTCTCCACCATGGCCAAGACCAAAGAGCTGTCCAAGGATGTCAGGGACAAGATTGTAGACCTACACAAGGTAGACCATCGCCAAGCAGCTTGGTGAGAAGGTGACAACAGTTGGTGCTCGTGGAGTTTCAATGATCATGAGAACAGTGAGGAATCAGCCCAGAACTACATGGGAGGATCTTGTTAATGATCTCAAGGCAGCTGGGACCATAGTCACCAAGAAAACAATTGGTAACACACTACGCCGTGAAGGACTGAAATCCTGCGGCGCCCGCTAGGTCCCCCTGCTCAAGAAAGCACATGTACAGGCCCGTCTGAAGTTTGCCAATGAACATCTGAATGATTCAGAGGAGAACTGGGTGAAAGTGTTGTGGTCAGATGAATCCAAAATCGAGCTCTTTGGCATCAACTCAACTTGCCGTGTTTGGAGGAGGAGGAATGACCCCAAGAACACCATCCCCACCGTCAAACATGGAGGTGGAAACATTATGCTTTGGGGGTGTTTTTCTGCTAAGGGGACAGGACAACTGCACCGCATCAAAGGGACGATGGACGGGGCCATGTACCGTCAAATCTTGAGTGAGAACCTCCTTCCCTCAGCCAGGGCATTGAAAATGGGTCATGGATGGGTATTCCACCATGACAATGACCCAAAACACACAGCCAAGGCTACAAAGGAGTGGCTCAAGAAGAAGCACATTAAGGTCCTGGAGTGGTCTAGCCAGTCTCCAGACCTTAATCCCATAGAAAATCTGTGGAGGGAGCTGAAGGTTCGAGTTGCCAAACGTCAGCCTCGAAACCTTAATGACTTGGAGAGCATCTGCAAAGAGGAGTGGGACAAAATCCCTCCTGAGATGTGTGCAAACCTGGTGGCCAACTACAAGAAACGTCTGACCTCTGTGATTGCCAACAAGGGTTTTGCCACCAAGTACAAGGTCGAAGGGGTCAAATACTTATTTCCCTCATTAACATGCAAATCAATTTATAACTTTTTTGAAATGCGTTTTTCTGGATTTTTTTGTTGTTATTCTGTCTCTCACTGTTAAAATACACCTACCATTAAAATTATAGACTGATCATTTCTTTGTCAGTGGGAAAACGTACAAAATCAGCAGGGGATCAAATACTTTTTTCCTTCACTGTACATATGTAAATTCCTCTGGGAGACAATCTCCATATGTGAATTGTCAACCTGTTTGTAGTAATCCTGTATGTATTGACAATCCACATGTTTTCAAATATCATTTTTGCATCTAAATGTAAGGAGCCTATTGTCATTTTTGGGCATCTCAGTCGAATCCAGAAACTTGGTTGTCAAAGAAAAGTAATGACCCCGATATTGTAAGATTGATAAAGGTGGTGGTGTTGCCATCTTTATAAAACATCTCAGTCTCTCTGTTAAACTCTATCTCCATGAGCAATTTGAATTGCAAGCTTTAACCTTAAATTAGGAAACAATTATAGGTGTGTATCGTCCATCCTCTGCTAAGAAAGGTATGTTAAACCAGCTAAACAAGCTATTCTGCTCATTTATATAGTCTGAAATGATTATCCTTGGGGATTTTAACTTGGACTGGGCAACACATGATTCAGATAGTATGGAGTTTTGTCCTGACCTATCTGATTACTAAGCCAATATGGCCTCATCTAAAGGAACCTTTAAATTCTACACAGTTTTGGACTCTGGATTTATTATTGATGCCTTTAAATCACCAGGCTATTGATATGAGAGAACTGTTTTGCCTACTCCAAAAGAAAGAGGAATACATAGAGAAATAGATTATAATGAGTAATCGTGCTGGAACACTGATGTTAGTAGCCAAGGTTTCTCGCTGAGTCAGTTCACAGAAAAATAAGTCCTTGATGCTTTGATAGCTATCAACACTAGAAAAAACACAGGGGCCAACAAACTTGACCCAATGACCAATTTCTGGGGTCATTCCTGAAGTATGGAAAACTATCCATGTGCTGCCACTATATATCGGTGGGGATACTAGTGACCTTGATAATTATCATCCTACCTCTAAATTGTCTTGCCTTGCTAAAATTCTGGAGTCATTGGTAAATATACAGTTTCTTTTTTTACCAGACAAATGCATTTTGAATAGATTTCAGTCTGGATTTAGACCTGGGCACAGTACTATTATAGCAACTACATTGGTTGTAAATTATATTGCTAAAGTCTTGGATGAGAAATTGAATTGTGTTGCTCTATTTCAATACAGTTGATCATTGTATTTTGCTGGAGAAACTGACCTCCTTGGGCTTGGCCATGGATGCCTGCTTATGGTTTCAGAATTACCTTCGCGATGGATGGGGTCAAATCTGAACTTTGTGTTGTTCACAAAGGAGTTCCCCAGGGTTTAGTTTTGGGCGCTTTACAGTTCACTCTGTATATTAATGATTTCTGTAACTCTGAGAATTTTAATTTTTATGCTGATGAGACAGTAAAGTACGTTGCTGCTCCCTCTCTTGTACTAGCATTTGGACACCTGCAGTCTGATTTCCAATTACTACAAAATTCACTTATGGATCTTAGGTTGGTGTTATATGCAAATAAAACTATGTACATGGTATTCTCTAGGTCCCATAATGGATGATCTTAAAATTACTACCATGGACAGTTCTGATATAGAACGTGTTCCTTTCTATAAATACCTTTGGTATTTGGTTAGATGATGATCTGCTTTTTAAATCATAGTTGGTTAAGAAGCTGAAGGTTATAATTGGTATATTTTATTGAAACAAATCATGTCTGTCATCAAAGAATATCTGTCATCATTATTACCACTGATTATTATCATTGCCTTTTATACACTTCAGTTGGCTAGTCCTAGAAATACCACAGGCTTACTTAAAACTGCTTTCAACTACTATGCCCCCCCACCTTTTATTTAAACCTTTTAATTGTTGATTTGCTTTTCTTAATGTGTGTGTTGTATATCCGCATATTTGTATGTGTCTTATTGTTATAATATAGGGCTCAACTGTAAAAGAGACCTAGGTCAGTTTGATTTCCTGAGGGAAGACTTGGCAACTGAAATAAAAGCCACATGTTGAGTCTCTCCAAGCAGTTGGCATGACAGTTGAAAGCAGAGTGGGGGCAGACAAATCAAGGGTGGGAGGTTCAACTTTACTGTCATAATAGCATCCTACCATCAAATAGGCCACCTATCCAGCAGAGACAGACCTTGCAAATGCTTCCAAGGGCCACTTTAAACCAGTATTCTGGTCAGGGGTGGACGATCTGTTGACAGTGCCAGCAACCGTCGTCAGAGGGAGGGGCAGAACCAGTCCAGCCAGCAGCTTTTAAGTGAAAGCTCGGTTTCTGCATTACGACTGGTCAGGAACTCCATATGTGGTCAAACTTGGGTGAAATTAAGACATATGTCATGTTTAATATCAGGGGTCTTGTACGATGTATCAAGCCCAAATTGTGGGTGAAAACTGGTTCTTGTCAGGCTTTGTTCATCTGGGTATCAGGGTTAACCTGTAGCACAGTAAGAACATGACCTTGCTCACCGACACAGGGAAAGACATGCAGTTCTTCATCAAGTAACCATGCTTAGGGAGAGTTTCTTCATACAGTTGTTTGGCTACCATGGTGCTTTGCTTTGGGACCCCTTAACATGACTTACTCTTAGTACTTCTGCAAATGGACCCATTCCATTTGAACTGGATTTACAAATCAAACTGTCAAACCGCAGAATCATTTTTAAGGATAGATGTTTGTCCCGTGTAGCCTACCAGGTTGGCATGAATGTCATCTGCAGCTGTTGGAAGTCAGTGTTCCAAGACCAGGAGACTATTGAGGGAAGTTAAGCATATCCAGCTAATTCCCTGAGAAGGAGGACTGGAAAAAAAGCTGAGGTGGTCTTTGGCCAAAAAGCTTGCTTTGCTGACAAAGACGGCATCATAGGCTATGAGCATGTGTTGCAGAATGTACAGGTTCCTCCAAAGCAGGGACTGCTTTAACAGGAAAAGCCAGTACCCATTCCTTCTGTGTTATGGATGAAACTTAGGTGTCATATTTTTAGTTTTTGATTAATTTCCTTGTGTGTATATAGAGAGAATTTTAAATTGTCTACTCCATGTATGGGAGAGTATGGTGGCTTGTTGAGACCATGACCACAATATGAAAAATGAATTAAATGCATGCATACATACATGCATACATACATACAAATTGGTCTTGGTTATGTTGTTGTGACCATAAGATTAATTCTGTTAGGACCAAGTCATTACCCAAAATCTCAATGAGACGTACAGGGAGAGATGAATGCCAAGGTTGAGTGTTTACAGTAGAGAGGTTGTTTTAGAGAGCCAGCAATTTTTTGTGTGTGTTTTCTAGTTGTGTCCATGCTCATTTAGTAGCATGCATTTCTTCCATTACTAAATACTAATCTGATTGTATTAAACTGCTCTTGCAATGCCACAATCTACATATTGTGGGATTAAAGACATTCTGACAAATGTTTATAGATTTGATGGTTTACACATATTTTGTATCACTGTAATTTATAACTGACAGTTTATGCACAAAATACTAATTTTGCCCACGCAAGAAATGGAATCCATGCAACATTCTTTTTGTCCACAAAATTGCTGCCCCGATCGCTGTGGAGGGACTGCATTTGTTTGCTGGGCTGGATTAGGAAAGCAACGAAGCAGGAGGTGATCCAATAGACTGTATGAGATCATACCTTGGTACCCAACCAAGTGAGCACAACCCAAACTCTGCCTCTGTGCAGACAGCCTCTTTCTGTTCTTTCCCCTGCTGCTCTCTCGCTGCATTCTACTTCCTCTGATTGCCAAATAAGAGAAGTCTGTGGTGTGGCATCGTTCCACATCCCAGAGGTCTGACTGAGGCCCAAATGCACCATTAGCTCATTTCCCCCCCAAGTCAACCCCCTCTGCACACTGCCATATCAAGATCCAGACAGCAACTGGTATCCTTGTGGATTTGTCATTCAACAGTACACCATTGCATTCTGGGAAAAAGAGAGAAAAACTAAAACAATGAAGGGACTTAAATATACAGTACAGTTTTTTTTTGTTTTTTGTTTTTAAGAGACTACTCCTACAACATGAAGTGTGATTGATTTCAGGATGTTGTGTGTTTTCAGTACAAACCATTCCTTATCTCCTTATTGTTATTTTTAACCTCTCTCTCCTGTTATTACTTGGAGGTGGGAATGTATTTTTGGTTGTCCTCATTTTAAACTTTTTTCAGCAATATATATGTTTGTAATATGGTAACCAAATGTGAACACATTGTTCAAAAACAAATAAATAAAAAGCTCTTACTAGTTCATTGTATTGCATAAATTAACGATCATCTTCCTTGATTTAAATTAAAGACTTTGTTTAATCTGTTAATGTTAACTTAATCGATCTTATTGCTATTTTATGATTACAACTCTCTGTTGGGGAACTGGGCAAACTAGGGAGAGTAACTTAACTATTCCTGTAAATAACTGCCTGCTCTCATTCCTAACATTGATTCTCTGTCTTCGGCATCTCTGTCGTGAAGGACCATCCTGACATCCATCAGCAGGAAATCGCAGAGCCAAAAGACCACCATGACGTGCGAAGAAAAGAGAATCGAGCAGGGCAGTGCTTTGATCCTGCAAATGCAGACTGGATCAGAATGAATCTCTTTTACTTACTTTGTACTTCTTTCAAGTTTGTCTCTTGGGGAAAGCATGGCACTGATGCTTCTGAATGAGAAGGCTGGGAATTGCTACCTCTCTCCTCCTGCCCCCCTAATCTTGGCATTCTAACTATTCCTGGCTGCCAAGCTGTGAAAGAGGAGCCAATTCTCCAGCCTTAAATAAGTGCCAGTCTTGGCTTCAAGATCTGGTCTTTTAAATTTTCTTTACTAAAAGAAGACTGGAGACCTGACATGAGGTAGAAGCAGCTGCTTTTGTCTTTATTGTAACCCTTTAAAAAGTCCTATTGCTGGGGAAGAATCCCGCTAAAACAATTGGTTAAGTGCTTAAATATGGAAGGAACCCTGTTTTAAGTACTAGTAATTTGTTAATTTTTTAAATGTTTAATTTAATTCCATGATCTACCATCAATGTAGAAAGATACAGCATGAATCTGAGGAACTACTCAATCTTGGCAGAATGTGGAAGTCGCTCACTCTGAAGTTGCTTTTGTGGCTGTAAAAACAATGTAAAATACATGTTGTTACTGTATAACAGTGCTGGTATCTGCCACTTACAAACTTTTTGACTGAAAGGGGAATGTGGAAGTATAATTCCTAGTAGGCTGTAAAAAAAAAAAAATTAATCTCATATATATGTAATAAAAAAAATGAACCCCAGCAGTTTACAATAATGCACATACTTTTTTTAATGAATTGATATATGAATACTACAGAAATAAACCATGAATACTGTATGCCTTTCAATGGAGTTCTGCTGTTAATCACATGTATAACAAGTGTGATGACGTCCCCGGATCCTGGGGGTGGACAATTACCCCTCCGTGACTGGCTCCCCTCCTCAAAGCAGGCAGCGCATGAGTTCCTGGTGGGGCGTAGGAGTTGGAGCTGGATGGTGAGGAGGGAGAGAACAAGAGAGTGTGAGTGCAAGAACATTTGACTTTTGACTGCTCTTTTGATGTGCGATTTGGACTGTTTGTTGTTTGTCGTCATGTGTCTGGTTCAATTAGCTGTATATTTAGAGAGACCTGTTTCACTAGGTAGTTAGGCTCAACACGGAACCAGGGTTTTGTTTTCAGTTATTTTGTTTTCACTGTGGCACTGTAAATAAATCTTCACTGTTGCACCATGACCCCTTGTTCCTGTGTCTGTTTCCTGAGGCCCTACCTATTTCAAGAGCCCAAAACTGTGGCCACCCCCGACAGTTTCACACAATGTTAGGGACAGGGTTACAGAATAGACCAGACTCTTTGTTTCGGTCTTTCAAACTAAGGGAATGGTTAGAGTTACAAGTGTTTACTTGACCATTTACCTGAGAAATAGCTGAAGTACAAGTACTTTGCATAAATTACGTTTCAAAATGATCGAATTGTCTGTAGTGACAAGACACCATCGCTGGCTACACCTGTAGATCACTACTGTATACTACACCCCCCACTACCATTTGCATTTATTCTTTGGTATGGTTCTTTGGCTTAGATAATGACTGATGTGCTTTTACATCAGGATGTATGTGCCTTCATTGTCTTGTTTTTACTAGGGACAAATAACCAGGAACATGTCAATGTTTAACGGATTCTATCTTTTACTGTGCTGTGTTTGGTTATATATACATGTATATTGATATATGGAATGGTGTAAAATCTAGCAAGCTATAACTTTATTGCTGCTGATGATTTAATGATTGAATGAGTGGCAGTTTCAAGCCACTCCATAAAGATGAAGAGAAAGGAAACTGAATTTAAAAACAAAAACATCACCTTGAGCACAGCATTTTAAAATCAGTTGGAATTTATTTGCAGTTCTAAAATAATCATGTTATATGTTTTGGCTTTAATCAGTATTCATTTCAATTATTTCAGGCTGGGAAACACATTTTATGAAACTTTCTAGGGGAATATTGGGGTTTCATAACAAGGATGCGTTTCTCATTCTTTGTGGCAATCTACAGATTTATTTATAGCTATTACAAAAGGTGGCCGGGTTTGGCAAGTTTGGAAATGGAGCCTTTGCAGTCTGATTACACGCTAAGCTGTTTTTTAGACAGTATGAATATGGAAAGGAGTTCTTCTGGGACAAATGGGTAAAGTGACTGAAGTTTAAAATCATGCCTTTTCCTTTGGTTTTATTCTCTGATGGTGATGATGATGATGATGATGATGAAGATGCAGAGGTACAAGCCTACATTATTCTTGTTTTACAGTTCACATTTGTACAATAAAACTATGATGTATGACTTCAAAATATACAAATATATATTCAAATATACACTGTTTCCTAGACGATCACCGGTGGTCTAATTGAATAAAATAATTTCAACACTCACAGCTGTGGATAAAATTCAGCCAGTTACTCCTGTTTACCTCGTAATGTCTGTCCTGAATACAGTCTTTGTGTTTCTCTAAGCAGTGAAATACAGAATGCTAATTGAAATGCATGACAGATACAAGTGAGTCAGACATAAGCTACATTAGTTCATATGCTCCAGTTATCCAAACGTACAAGTTCCTAGCAATGAATACTTTTTTTGTTTTGGCAAATTACCTTCTCTGGCCAATACTGTCATAGATTAACTCGTAACATTTTGATGTTCGGGTGTTCTTGCTTTCCCAGTTTCCATGACCAAGGTATTATTGCTTATATTCAGAAAGCTTACTGAAATAGCAGAAACCAAGACTAAAAGGTTACTAAAAAGTGTAACACCACCCACTGTGGACTGCTGGATTTAAATTCAAGACTGAATTGAGAGAGACACACGGACACGATAAACCATATCACACAAGACTGTTTAATAGGTCACAGTTTACAATAATGCACATACGTTTTTAATGAATTGATATATGAATACTACAGAAATAAACCATGAATACTGTATGTTTTTCAATAGAGTTCTGCTGTTAATCACATGTATAACAAGTGTGATGACGTCCCCGGATCCCGGGGGTGGACAATTACCCCTCCGTGACTGGCTCCCCTCCTCAAAGCAGGCAGCGCATGAGTTCCTGGTGGGGCGTAGGAGTTGGAGCTGGATGGTGAGGAGGGAGAGAACAAGAGAGTATGAGTGCAAGAACATTTGACTTTTGACTGCTCTTTTGATGTGCGATTTGGACTGTTTGTTGTTTGTCGTCATGTGTCTGGTTCAATTAGTTGTATATTTAGAGAGACCTGTTTCACTAGGTAGTTAGACTCAACACGGAACCAGGGTTTTGTTTTCAGTTATTTTGTTTTCACTGTGGCACTGTAAATAAATCTTCACTGTTGCACCATGACCCCTTGTTCCTGTGTCTGTTTCCTGAGGCCCTACCTATTTCAAGAGCCCAAAACTGTGGCCACCCCCGACGGTTTCACACAATGTTAGGGACAGGGTTACAGAATAGACCAGACTCTTTGTTTCGGTCTTTCAAACTAAGGGAATGGTTAGAGTTACAAGTGTTTACTTGACCATTTACCTGAGAAATAGCTGAAGTACAAGTACTTTGCATAAATTACGTTTCAAAATGATCGAATTGTCTGTAGTGACAAGACACCATCGCTGGCTACACCTGTAGATCACTACTGTATACTACACCCCCCACTACCATTTGCATTTATTCTTTGGTATGGTTCTTTGGCTTAGATAATGACTGATGTGCTTTTACATCAGGATGTATGTGCCTTCATTGTCTTGTTTTTACTAGGGACAAATAACCAGGAACATGTCAATGTTTAACGGATTCTATCTTTTACTGTGCTGTGTTTGGTTATATATACATGTATATTGATATATGGAATGGTGTAAAATCTAGCAAGCTATAACTTTATTGCTGCTGATGATTTAATGATTGAATGAGTGGCAGTTTCAAGCCACTCCATAAAGATGAAGAGAAAGGAAACTGAATTTAAAAACAAAAACATCACCTTGAGCACAGCATTTTAAAATCAGTTGGAATTTATTTGCAGTTCTAAAATAATCATGTTATATGTTTTGGCTTTAATCAGTATTCATTTCAATTATTTCAGGCTGGGAAACACATTTTATGAAACTTTCTAGGGGAATATTGGGGTTTCATAACAAGGATGCGTTTCTCATTCTTTGTGGCAATCTACAGATTTCTTTATAGCTATTACAAAAGGTGGCCGGGTTTGGCAAGTTTGGAAATGGAGCCTTTGCAGTCTGATTACACGCTAAGCTGTTTTTTAGACAGTATGAATATGGAAAGGAGTTCTTCTGGGACAAATGGGTAAAGTGACTGAAGTTTAAAATCATGCCTTTTCCTTTGGTTTTATTCTCTGATGGTGATGATGATGATGATGATGATGAAGATGCAGAGGTACAAGCCTACATTATTCTTGTTTTACAGTTCACATTTGTACAATAAAACTATGATGTATGACTTCAAAATATACAAATATACACTCACCTAAAGGATTATTAGGAACACCATACTAATACTGTGTTTGACCCCCTTTCGCCTTCAGAACTGCCTTAATTCTACGTGGCATTGATTCAACAAGGTGCTGAAAGCATTCTTTAGAAATGTTGGCCCATATTGATAGGATAGCATCTTGCAGTTGATGGAGATTTGTGGGATGCACATCCAGGGCACGAAGCTCCCGTTCCACCACATCCCAAAGATGCTCTATTGGGTTGAGATCTGGTGACTGTGGGGGCCAGTTTAGTACAGTGAACTCATTGTCATGTTCAAGAAACCAATTTGAAATGATTGGACCTTTGTGACATGGTGCATTATCCTGCTGGAAGTAGCCATCAGAGGATGGGTACATGGTGGTCATAAAGGGATGGACATGGTCAGAAACAATGCTCAGGTAGGCCGTGGCATTTAAACGATGCCCAATTGGCACTAAGGGGCCTAAAGTGTGCCAAGAAAACATCCCCCACACCATTACACCACCACCACCAGCCTGCACAGTGGTAACAAGGCATGATGGATCCATGTTCTCATTCTGTTTACACAAAATTCTGACTCTACCATCTGAATGTCTCAAGAGAAATCGAGACTCATCAGACCAGGCAACATTTTTCCAGTCTTCAACTGTCCAATTTTGGTGAGCTTGTGCAAATTGTAGCCTCTTTTTCCTATTTGTAGTGGAGATGAGTGGTACCCGGTGGGGTCTTCTGCTGTTGTAGCCCATCCGCCTCAAGGTTGTACGTGTTGTGGCTTCACAAATGCTTTGCTGCATACCTCGGTTGTAACGAGTGGTTATTTCAGTCAAAGTTGCTCTTCTATCAGCTTGAATCAGTCGGCCCATTCTCCTCTGACCTCTAGCATCAACAAGGCATTTTCACCCACAGGACTGCCGCATACTAGATGTTTTTCCCTTTTCACACCATTCTTTGTAAACCCTAGAAATGGTTGTGCGTGAAAATCCCAGTAACTGAGCAGATTGTGAAATACTCAGACCGGCCCGTCTGGCACCAAGAACCATGCCACGCTCAAAATTGCTTAAATCACCTTTCTTTCCCATTCAGACATTCAGTTTGGAGTTCAGGAGATTGTCTTGACCAGGACCACACCCCTAAATGCATTGAAGCAACTGCCATGTGATTGGTTGGTTAGATAATTGCATTAATGAGAAATTGAACAGGTGTTCCTAATAATCCTTTAGGCGAGTGTATATTCAAATATACACTGTTTCCTAGACGATCACCGGTGGTCTAATTGAATAAAATAATTTCAACACTCACAGCTGTGGATAAAATTCAGCCAGTTACTCCTGTTTACCTCGTAATGTCTGTCCTGAATACAGTCTTTGTGTTTCTCTAAGCAGTGAAATACAGAATGCTAATTGAAATGCATGACAGATACAAGTGAGTCAGACATAAGCTACATTAGTTCATATGCTCCAGTTATCCAAACGTACAAGTTCCTAGCAATGAATACTTTTTTGTTTTGGCAAATTACCTTCTCTGGCCAATACTGTCATAGATTAACTCGTGACATTTTGATGTTCGGGTGTTCTTGCTTTCCCAGTTTCCATGACCAAGGTATTATTGCTTATATTCAGAAAGCTTACTGAAATAGCAGAAACCAAGACTAAAAGGTTACTAAAAAGTGTAACACCACCCACTGTGGACTGCTGGATTTAAATTCAAGACTGAATTGAGAGAGACACACGGACACGATAAACCATATCACACAAGACTGTTTAATAGGTCACAAATTACAATAATGCACATACGTTTTTAATGAATTGATGTATGAATACTACAGAAATAAACCATGAATACTGTATGCCTTTCATTGGAGTTCTGCTGTTAATCACATGTATAACAAGTTCCTGTGTCTGTTTCCTGAGGCCCTACCTATTTCAAGAGCCATTCTTACTTTATAGCATTTTGTCATACCTGCCTAAAACTTTTGCACATTACTGTATACAAATATACAGTCTCTTTTCTACACAAAAGAGCAGAAACCATTACAAAAAGGTTTGAAAAGGTTACTAAAAAGTGTAACACCACCCACTGTGGATTTAAATTCAAGACTGAATTGAGAGAAACACATGGACACAGAGACTTTAAAAGTGTACAAAATTACAAACGTATGTAAAAACAAACCATTTACAATATTGTAACCAAACCTGTGATTTACATCATTGCAGCACACTGTGCCGGTCCTGCTGCTGCTGTTCAGTTTTCTGTGGCCCAAGCTGCCCTGCAGAAAGAGCCGGTCTTTACAGGAAGTGACAAAGAGGAGGGGAGCGAGGCAGGGAACACAGCAGGAGTTGACGGTCAGTTACATTCTTGTGGTTTTGCAGTAAAAGTGTCTGAATAGCAAGCCCAGCCTTCTGGCCATTTAATAGAGCCCTTAGATCACATATTTTCCTGTTGCACCGCTGTCGTGTGTGGTCCATCCCCTATTATTTGTGTTGCGTTTGACTCACTGCTGCTTCACACACCCTAATTAAACAATCTGCGGCCAACAAAATCTCCTAAAGAGTCTTGTGAGAATAATAGGAAATTGCGGCATGGAGAATTACACATAGAGAATTATACTATATCTAATGGGCTTATGAAACAGTCATTTATATCCCCTGTACACTGAAACATAAACAATATGCGGTTACTGATTATCTGCAGCAGTTAAACAGCAAGGCAAGAGTCAAGTTATTTCCACAAAAGGCACATGGATTTGTATTCAAGTAGGAATTTGTTCAGTATGAGAAAAACAGGGTCTTCAGTGTTTAACTTTTTTGTGTCCATTTACACTAGCTCAGTGGTTCTCAACCCTGCTCCTGGAGGACCCCATACCCGGTATTGTTTTTTCCCCCCAACCAAGCTCTCAAGTACTAAATTGAGCCCTTAAATGAAGTAATTTGCTTACATTTGACTAAAGTTTTTCTTAGTTGGTTCCTTAATAAGATAAGATCCTTATACAATGTTATACTTAACTTAAAACCCCTACCGTTTAAAATAATTAAAAGCCTCTGGATTTTGTTGAAAATCAGAGCGTGGGGGGTCCTCCAAGACCCAGGGTTGAGAAATATAGCTGCTGCAAAGGCTTCAACATACAGCTCTGGAAAAAACAAGAGACCCCCCCCAGTTTAGAATTCAATGTTAAGTGGTCTCAATTTTTTCCAGAGCTGTATGTGCATATCTCTCAAGAACAGAAAATGTTCCAATCAAATATTTGTATTTGTTTAAAGTATAGAAAACCAAATTGTCATTCAATACAGTTGTACATCATTCATGCTTTAAAAAAACAATGAAATACACACAGTGTTGCCATGAATCTATCATCTCTAAATGACACTTCAGGATATAAACCTTGTGTCAGGAGTGAGTGATTGTTCTTCAGATTTGTTTTGATGTATGGATAGAAACAGGAAACCCAATGCATATTATTACTTTGATAAATTTCAGACATTACCTGCTGAAGGCTCGTCTACAAATTGTCCTATTAAAATAGAAAAGCAATTTCAAACTCATATCTGTCCATGTACCCATTCATAATATGGCAATATGCATAAAATGTTAGGAACCATTTATACAAGAGTCTACAGATTGTAATATCCAAACTGGCTCAAACTGCTATATGAAATGGGAGTTGAATTCATCTCTCTATCTGTGATATGATGGAAAGAAACTGGACATGTGTATCATCCCCATACATGATGTGGGGCCCATATTTGATCAGCCGGTCTTGCTTGTACGCTACATTACAATGAAGTCTCCCACCCACACCAGCACTGACAGCGCCAGATCAGAAAATAATAAACACAACAATGTCCCGAGACTCTACGCACCACAGTGTGTTTGAATCGTAATGTTCCCCTTACCGAGTCGGTATCTTTGAAGACTTTTTGTCATTTGACATTTGTCTAGAAAACCATGGAAGTGAAAGTCTTTTTTGTGTGTGGTTCATTAAGTTCTGATTGTTCTGAATTCTCCAGGGTTGCTGAATGAAGCCACTGCCACCTTGAAGGACAGCAGACGCCTCCAAGTGTCCTGGCTGGTGGTCAGGAGCTGGGCCTGGACTAGGACAAGTGCTGTTTGACCAGAGGGACTGGCACTGTGGGCAGCACCTGGTTCTGGAAGACAAAGATCTTGACTCTCTCCAAGACCCAGAGGAAGATGAGCAGGATGCTGACGTACTGGATCCAGGCGAACTTGATCATTTCCCAGAAGCCCGGCTGATAGGTAGGCTGACGTTAAGAAGCATTTTGGAATTAAAATCAGTATCCTGCACCTTTTCCACCTGAATAAGCTTGAGCTGTCAAAAAATGTCTAGCTGCCCTAAGGGGACAAAGCGGTTAGTTTGAGGAAATAAAGTCCTGGGGTAATTTTAGGCACACATTTCAGATCTGTGCTGAGGATAATCTTCAGCATGTCAGATTCATAGGACAGAAAAGGATATCTGATGATCTGCACAGGGTACCTGATGACTGCATTGATTGCAAATGGAGCTCTGGCCGCTCGACCCAGTACCCACACAGGACTCGGATTCGACAGCACTGTGGAAACTACAAGAAAAAGGGATTATTGTGATATACAAGGAACTATTCAAACTAAGATGGGGCTTTCTAAACTTGATTTTAAGAAGCTGGCTTCATAAAGGAAAAGTTTGCTGTTCTTGTTCGTTTTCTAGCTAGCAGTTTGAAATTCGTTGTACTTACTCCATTCTGCTGGAAGAATAATATAAAAACGTGATTGAAATCTGTTGTGTACGGAATCCACAAGACCACAGTGAATCAATAAGATGTTTATTTTTATAATGGTAATAAAAAAAATAAGGAGAAACAGGCTCTGAGCCCTGAGAAAAATAGGTGCGGTCATTTATAGGTCTAGACCTCGAAAGCGAACAAAGAAAAGTCTATATATGGGAATAATTAGGAAGAATCAATAAATACTGATTAATATGCAAGACTAACAGATTATATTGACTACAGAATAATCAACAATACAGCTAATGAGTAGATATGTCAAACTCTCTGGTACATTTCCACCTCACCACTCCTGTCACCTTGTGCAGAACGACTCTCAGAATCAACAATTTGTTATCAAATGTAACCATATTTACCTCATCCCATGAAAGTGTCAAGGCAAGGTAATCGGATGTTTTGAGACACACAGACATCTAAAGACATCTCAAATCACAGACAGAAAAGCAGCTGCACACAGGCCCTGTATGAGCCAAACTGAATGAATGTGGATAAGTCCAATATAGTTGCTGATCAATACCAGACGTTCTTACAGCCTTTTACAAAATCATGTATTCTTGAACTACTGAAAAATGAAAAGGAAACAAACTAAGCACTTACTGTTCCTTTCCTGATAAGATCCAATGATGGTAGTTAGATCGTAGGCACTGGCAAATGGGCTATTTCCATTAATAACAGAAACCTGGAAACCAATTGAAAGAGTTAAAAACAGCACTGTGATTCAAAACATATTTCTCCTGAGTGTAGCGTGTGTGTGGGCAGATCGGTCTCCGGTTTGAACTGCTGTCCCAGACATGCATCCGAGCACCTGATCTGCACAAACCCAAATAAGCAACAAACTCACAGTGCCATAAGACTGATCCCCTGATGCAGGGAGTTTCAGCCCAATAGCAGGAGTGACATCACCAGAACAGGCTGATGTACACAATTAACCCAGTAACACAACTTTTGATTTAGGGTGTCCCAATTCCTCCTACAGTTTTTCTCCCCATTCTAATCATTGTCTCTAAACTGCAGCCATTTCAGACATATGCCAGTACCAGTTGCTTATTTCCACTACAGGTTTTAAGCCTTTAATTCCTGATATTCATAATAGCTCTTGTTCACTTGCATTTCATTGCAAACTCCCCAACATCCTCCAGCAGGCAAAACAAAAGTATAGAGATGGAAGGCAATTCACATCACTTCTTGAGCCCTTGTGTAACACAAATGTATCCTAATGGTGCTTTAGCCGTATACATATTTACATAACTGTAAATTATAAACTGTAATGATCTTGGAGGAGGCAGGAGGATTCCTGGCTAACTAAACAAATAACTTTGTTTTATTAAGTAAATTATAACCCAGAAAGCCCTCGGGGACTGGTTTTGAATCCCCTGATATCCAGCAATATCCCAGGGGCACTATAACCTACAGCTCCTCCAGGAGAAGGAAATAGGTTACCAGGGTTGACTCTTACATTGTAGGTGGTGTCGAGACCCCTGTGCTTCAGTGGCTGCCTCTGCTGCAGTTTCAGATCCCCGCTGACGAAGAGCTGAGAGCCAGGGATGGCAGAGGAATGCTGGATATAGGCCATGCTCTGCATGACGAAGGTGGACATCCTCTAACAATGGAAAACGAAAACAATTGCATCTATATGGTCCCATTAGTTTGTGTACTTTGACCTGTTTGTGTAGCAGGCCTGCCCTTAATTGTGTGGTTTTCTGGACATGGTCTGATTGGCTGACTGGCACGAGGATGCGGTTGAATACTGTGCTCTCATTGTCTACTCAATCAGTGGAAAACCACTGTCTTTTGTTGGGAGATTTTCAGGGTCAGTTTATTGTTCCTGTGACCTTGGTTGCATTATTTTTATTTTGGTTAAGTAAATGCTCATGTGCTTGTTTGGTGTTGCCTTTGTGTGGTTATTTGTTTAAAGGGACAATGGGTCTATTTAACCTATGTTTTGTTAAGTAAGAACTTACCTGGGTTGTCCTTGACCCCAGAGTCATGATGCTTACTACACTGTTGAAGGCATATCTGTGTATGAAGCCGCTTTTGTTGCGACTGCCGTGGGACTTTCTAGTTATTGCATCTATTTACTGTACTGTGAGTAGAGTAGAGACAGTTGAGCCACACTGTGGTGAGCAGTGGGCCATTGTCAATGTTCACAATAATTAAGTCGCAATCTCACGGTGTTAAGTTGAACAAATAAGTACAAAAGACCAAGATCCCTGGAAGCAACTTCAAGCTCAATATACTAGAAGGTATGCACTGTATATTTGTATAGTGCTGCCTGGCTGACAAAGATCCAATAACGGCTAAACACAAAGTATGTGTCTTTGTATAAATAAAGCAAGAGGTATGCACAGGTAAATGGCAGTTTGTCTGCATCAATGCTTCCTAACCCTCATTCTGGATGACCCCTGTATCTGATGCAGCCCATGTACATTCCAACTGGGCTCTAATTCAAATTCAAAGAACTAATGATTATTAACTAATTAGCTAACGATTGCCTTAGTTCAGCCTTGTCAGTTGTGTTCTGCCTTTAATCCGATGGAGGACGCTCGGATAAGGAGTCAACAACGGGGCTGGAATGCAAACCAGCAGAAAAAGGCCTTCTCCGTGACCAGGGTTGGGAACCACTGATCAAAGTCGTTGGGTTATGGACAACTTACGAAGAGCTGATAAGAGAAGGTGAGGATGAGCTGCACACTGTAGATCTGTTCGCTGGGCTCCAGGGGGAGTGCCAGTTTGAGATTCAACTGGTCCAACTTCCCATCTTGATTCTGGTCTTCCTCTCTGGCCTGATGGGTAAAGAAAACAAAAGCACCCATGTGTGAAAGCTGGAGGGTACTGTCCATCAGTCCATCAGTCGCTAAAGAAAGGAGTCCCATGCCATGCTCCCAATCAATAACGCATTCAAGTTCTGACAAAACTGTAGCCCAGATGTGTCTTCAAATCTATTCAATTATTGTATCCATTTGACCTGCTGTGCTTTATCGTTCTATTGAGCATGTTTTGCTTCCCAGGGTTTAGACATGTTTTGTGTATGGTTCCCAAAGTGGACAGAAGTAGCAATGTTTCAGGATATGACCGCAATTTGGTTATGTTTAAAAAAAAAACATATTTCAATGTATACACTTAGCATGCACTCCTTGACATCTCCAGACTCCCATTTCCAGGGTCAGACTTTTTTTGCTCTCCAAACAACAAACAAAATGCACATTTTAGAAAGCAATCATTTCACACAAACACGAGTGTGGATGTTTTAAACTCACGGATATCGATGGTATTCTGAGGTTGCTGCCCTGCAGGTTGTTAAAATTTTGAAAAGTGCTCCACGCCACGTAATCTCCATTCGTACTGGTTGCTGCAATTAACAAAACCTGATACTGAAACCTAACTATTGGCTGCTCTTCGTAGGTGCTCAGCTTTAACCAGAAACCTGCAGAGAGAGAGACAAGAAACGGGACGTGATGCTCAGTCACACAGACGGACACTTCCCATGCCACAGCCACACAGTAAGGGTGATGCTGATCTTACCGTGACTCCTGTAAGCCACCAGCAAGGGTGGGATATAGGTGAGGCAGAGGACGAGGAGTAAGAAAAGTGTGGCTTTCGTGCAGATACTCGTCCTGTATCTCAGCAAAGCAGGGTGGGAGTAAACTTCATAAATGGCCATGGGGGAAAATACGGTTCCACAAAATAAAGAAAAATACAAAATAAATACACACAGGCCTTGAAAACCGGTGTGATCTACTCCTTCGATCTTGTGTTACACCATAGCGTTAAACTGCAGAGTTTGTTTCTAAAATAGCGTTTTCGATGTAAGAGTGCGGTCCAATGGGGTTAAAATGATCGGTTGCGCTTGGCTAAAAATAAATAAACTAGTTACTGAATGAATAAATAAATAATCAATGCACAAAGTGTCCGAATATCTAAATAATTAAGACAAAAAGGGATCCTTAAGCATGAACAGGAAGAGAAGGCGCGGTGTTTTCAAACGCGGCCTGAAGTTTGGCGTCTGCGGGTTTCCATAGATCCCTCGTTCCATAGCAACCGGAGGCGTTTTTCCAAATGCCCGGATGTTGTACGTAAAACACAAACCAAGACGAGCTGCGCATGCGCGTCCTGACGCAGCCGGCTCTCCACACTGCGGGCGGCGCGGCGTTAGTGCTCAACAACCCCCCAGAAGAATGACAGCAGAGCCATTTCCAGCATATATCACCTTATCTACATCTCTTGCATTTGAGTGCCATAACTATATATTTATGTATTTCGATCTTTCAAACTCTTATGTAGTATGTGAGTTGACAGCATAGTTTGCGATTTTTAAATGTATTGTTATGGAAATACATTTTGTAGATTTAGTTTTATTTTTGTAGACACGTTTTATGTATTTAACATTTCTTGCACAAGCCCTTCAAATCGTAGATGAAATAAAGCATAACACAAATTCGTATGGCCTATACCTGCAATGATCTGTAATGATGTTTGTTACACCGGTGCACAGTCTGACTGGCCTCGGTATAGATAGCCAATGTACCCTGTGTGCATTGAGTTCAAATCGGACATGTTTGTCGCTGTACAGAGACAGAAGTGAGTCATGCCAGCAGTGCATAACTGACCACTTGCCTCAAAAGCACTAAAAAAGTTCTCAATTTTAAAGTGACAGCTTTACAATTGAACATACAATACAATACAGAAATCACTCAAATTTTCTGCTGATCATATTTCCGTAAAATCTGCGTGTATAACATCTTCTTTAATTAAACTAAATCGCCAACCAGAAAAACAAAATATTGCATGTCACAATTCTCGGGTTCGTGTTGGAGGGGTCAAACATGTATATATAGAAGCAGGCAGGCAGTGTGGCTCACTGCATTAAACCATGCGTAGTGACAGACTTCTCTCTCCCGTTTCAAATCTAACAATCATTACCAGTTAGGCTGTATTGATACGAATCTTTTCCATAATGTGCATGTTAGTGGATGATTCAAATGTATTAAAATAAGCACCCCCCCTCCCCAGCTCCCCTCCTGCAGACGGAATGGTCTACTCGCACAGTGACGTCATCGGCAGGGTTGGACTCTGGAGCTTGTTTTGTTACATTGTTGCTGTTTTAGTTTCACTCCTTTTGTTTAAGAAGAAAAAAACCAATTTACATCTGATTTAATTATCCATTTGAAGAACAAACCAATCACACTTGAAGTCTGCAAAAATGAAATGGATGTTTAAAGAAGATCATTCCCTAGGTAAGGGATTATGATAGTGGGGGACAGTGTTATGATCTGCGCTTTCGTTTTCGTAGCCCTGAATCTGTGCTTATTTTGCGGTGTCAGGGCCTGCTAAGCAATGACCTGCGCACAGTGTTGTATTGTGTGTCCGTTTGTATAATTACACTGTTTGTTTAGAATGACAAAATACAGGCCTACGGTCGAAATGGCGCAAACATACTGCTGTAATATTTTGCTGTCAGTTTAGGGAGGCTGGGGGACTGACAGTAGCTTATATAGGCTGCAATTGTGTGGCCTTTCTTTCTAGAAAGAGCATTGTTTTGCTAGGTGGCGGTTGTCCTTGCTGTCACTGCTCCTGCACGGGTGTTAATTTCGAAAGGGCGTCCTACATTAACATCGCGCATTCTGCTCTGGCCATTCTCGCTGAGCTTCCATAGGGAACAACGCAAGAAACCGGGGCAGTGACAGAGCATCCGGAAGAACTTTATTATATTTTTTGCTAGGTCACCCTTATCTCAAATTCAGGCATGCAAGAGAGTCCGGACAAGATCGGTCGGGTCCGTGTAGAGCAGGTGTCCGCAGTTTTGCGCGAGTCTGCGCCGCTCCACCAATGGGATCGGAGGGATTCTGCAGATCTGCGCAGGACTGCGGAAATCTGCGCAAAAAGAACGCGACCATAGAACTTTAAGCATTGCTGCTGACATGGTGTTTGGAAGCTACGTCATGTAGGACAATTATACGGTCGCGTTGATCGTTTTATGTGAAAACACTCATTTGGTACGTGCGTGCGTGTCTGTCCGACCCACTATATAAACCAAGTACTGTAATATATATATATAAAATGAATTTCCAGATGCATTAGGGTTAGAGTTGGAGCTGTTGCCGTAATATATATGTTTAAATGACCTGCAGTTTATTTGGTAGGAAGGTTGACAAAGTTTTTGCACAGGCCCGTGATAAATTAGGGCAAAGACTGCAGTCGTTTAAAAAACAAACTAAGGCCTAGGCCGGGGATTTAAATCGGAGTTAAACTGTTTTATAGTTTATATGACAAGCTCTTTACGTTTGGATTCAAGTAGGATCACAAACTTTACTGTACAGTATATTACAGAGATGTATGGTACTATCGAATTTAATCAAGCACCATACTTGTTCATTATTAATTATTATTGTTTAAAGCATGACCATGACAATTACTGACAAACTGTGGAGATCCACTTTCTATGCACAGGATACATTTTCCAAATCCAAATGATCACAAGTCACATTTGGATGAAGAAAGATTTGAAACATTTTATATGAATTATTTTAATATTTCATTATATATAAGTAATTTATAGAAATGCTTTATTAATATTATTGTTGGAAATGGTGCTCTGGCTGCTCCACAGCCTCTTTTCCCAGCAGATTTGATACCAGGTCCTCAAAGTTGAAATGCTTTAAGTGTAATTTATCAATTAGTTGCAGTAATGTAAAATTGTTGCTGGGTGTTAATAAATGGATGTGGCCTGAAAAAAAAAAATCCAGATACCTAGTAAAATGTATTTTCCATAAATAGAGCCAAAAAGTAGGTTAATTAAAATAAATTCCAGCCTAGACCCACGATGGACTTTAAACAGATGGCAATATAAACTTAGCAGGTGGCATTATTTGAGCAGATCAGAAAAGCAATGGTGTATCAGTGGTTTATTTTTTACACACCAGACAGACTCTTGTGGTTCATTGGTTTTAACATTTGAATACAGAATTGCTAGCCTGAAAATAATTGTGCCATAAGTAGAGACAGACATGCAGTAGATAGTGGCAACCACCCATCCCCCACGTCCACAGACAGCACAGACCCAGGACAAAGGGGGGTTGACAAAAAAAATACTGCTGCTTCCCTAACTTAATATACATGCAAACAAAATAAAGGTTTGCATCACATATGCTGCTGCACACAGTCACAAAATGCCTTGCTTGCTCCATGAAGCTTTAGATGCATCTTGTGTCAGTTTTCTAAGAAACATCATGAGCACAGCGCTGCTTTGAACTATCAACAGCATTCTTTTTTAGTTTTTTCCTCCAGTTTCCTCTAAGATATTGAGAAACGCACCATTTGACCCACTAAGGACAAGTCCAGCTAGGGCGGTCTTCCTGTAAACCACATTTTTCCAGACTCGGCTTCTCTGTCAGGTCTTGTTGGCACATCTTGCTAGCTCTCCTAACCGGCTGATCTTTGGAATCTGTCACCACATATTGAAAGCATTCACAAGATGGCAAATCAGGCCAGTCGCTCACATTTGGTCTTGTTCCACATAGCGGGTGTTTATCCCAGTTAGATGGAGGTTCTCTGTAGAGTGTGTGTGGGATCTCAGCTGAACTGAAATTCATATTAGTATCTAAAAAAAAGACAGACACCATTAAGTGCATTGGACATGTACAGTAAATCACACCTGATGTTTTCTTCATGAAAATATTGCATAGTCAACATTGTATTTAGTGAACCTGGAATGATCTGCATGCATTTCAACACATATTGCCCCAACAACGATATCAACGCATTTGCCCTAGATTTTTACAATTATGCTTCAGCAGTACAGTTCCAGAACTGGCTAATTTATTTGTCATGCAGTAGCTGTACATCTTGTGAATTATGATCTATGGTTCTGGGTATTTGTTAATGCATTGTCTGGCTGGCTGGAGCAGCAGTCGTTGGGATTATGACTTTGGGACATTGGGAATAATTGCATGCATGTGCAATGGGCTATGTTTGCTGCATGTATATGATGATGGCAGCATCATCAGCTATACATATATGAATAGCCCAAACCAACACGAAATTGAGATTAGACAGTAGTGTGAATCAAAATTATATTTAAATCAGTGTGTTTTGTTTGTTGTTTTAGAAACATTTTGCAGTGGCATGGGGTAGTGATTCTATTATATATACATTTTAAAATGTTTTTAATTAAAAAAAAATATTTACTGTGAAAAAATAAACAATAAATACACCTTTTTAATATATATATATTTTTAAAAATACCACATGCATTTGATCCCCAGGATTCCTAAAAAAACAGCATAAAACATCTGTTTCTTCAGCTGACGAAGGCACATGCCTGTATTTGCTCTATTCATTGTTATAATCTTAACAAGTTTTTAATAAGTCTAATGCAAATAACTTTGATATCAGCTTGCTTTGGTGCAGGGGTTGTGTGCTCAAGGCTGTCTGTTAT